>NW_025756459.1:0-6513 GCF_021184085.1 Oncorhynchus gorbuscha
CAAGTCGCTTTTGGGTCCTCATTCACCTGCATAACAGAAGGATCCGACCAAAGAATGGACCCAGCGACTACAGACGCTCGTAACACTGCCGCCGAGATCCAAGGAGCCATGCTCGGCAGACACGAGCAGGAATTGTCTGCTGCTCGTCATGCCATGGAGAACCTGGCCGCTCAGGTTTCCGACCTCTCTGGACAGTTCCAGAGTCTTCGTCTCGTGCCACCTGTTACTTCCTGGTCTGTCGAGCCTCCGAACCCTAGGGTTACTAACCCACCTTGCTACTCCGGCAGCCTAAGGAGTGCCGCTCCTTTCTCACTCCAGTGTGATATTGTGTTCTTCTCCAACCCAACACATACTCTAGAGGAGGAGCTCGGCTACGCCATTTCACTCTTACTGGCCGGGCTCGAGGGGCACAGCTATCTGGGAGGCAAGGGCTGATTGTTCAAACAATTACCAGAACTTTAAAGAGGAGATGATTCGGTTTTTGACTGCTCAGCTTTTTAGGGGAGGCTTTGGGCCCTGGCTTCCTATGCCAAGGTGATCGATCCATAACGGATTACTCTATAGAGTTTCGCACTTTGCTGCCTCTAGTGACTGGAACGAGCCGGCGCTGCTCGCCGTTTTCTGGAGGACTCCACGCAGTGGAGATCTGGTGGAGATCGCCATTCACTGTAGATCTTCGTCACCAAGCTCAGTGGAAGAGAGCTCATTAACGGTGTTTCCTGCTCCGGACCAACCATCTCCTCCTCTGGCTCAGAGACTGAGCCCATGCAGCTGGGAGGTATTCGCATCTCGACTAAGGAGAGGGAACGGAGGATCACCAACCGCCTGTGCCTCTATTGCGGATTTGATGGACATTTTGTCAATTCATGTCCAGTAAAGCCAGAGCTCATCAGTAAGCGGAGGGCTACTGGTGAGCGCTACTACTCAGGTCTCTCCATCTAGATCCCATATGTCGGTCCATCTACGCTGACCGTTCGGGTGCTACATGCAGTGCCTTGATAGACTCTGGGGCTGAGGGTTGTTTCATGGACGAAGCATGGGCTCGGAAACATGACATTCCTTTCAGACAGTTAGACATTTACGCCCATGTTCGCCTTAGATGGTAGTCATCTTCCCAGTATCAGATTTGAGACACTACCTTTAACCCTCACAGTATCTGGTAACCACAGTGAGACTATTTTTTTGATTTTTTCGTTCACCTTTTACACCTGTTGTTTTGGGTCATCCCTGGCTAGTATGTCATAATCCTTCTATTAATTGGTCTAGTAATTCTATCCTATCCTGGAACGTTTCTTGTCATGTGAAGTGTTTAATGTCTGCCATCCTCCCATTTCTTCTGTCCCCACTTCTCAGGAGGAACCTATGATTTGACAGGAGTGCCGGAGGAATATCATGGATCTGCACGGTCTTCAGTCGGTCCTGAGCCAACTCCTTCCTCTCACCGGTCGTATGATTGTAGTATTGATCTCCTTCCGGGGACCACTTCTCCTCGGGGTAGACTATACTCTCTGTCGGCTGCTCCGAACGTAAAGGCTCTCGAGGATTATTTGTCTGTGTCTCTTGACGCCGGTACCATAGTGCTTCTTCCTCTCCGGCCGGGCGGGTTTTTTTTTTTTTTTGTTAAGAAAAAGGACGGTACTCTGCGCCCTGCGTGATTATCGAGGGCTGAATGACATAACGGTTAAGAATCGTTATCCGCTTCCCCTTATGTCATCAGCCTCGAGATTCTGCAGGGAGCCAGGTGCTTTACTAAGTTGGACCTTCGTAACGCTTACCATCTCGTGCGCATCAGAGAGGGGGACGAGTGGAAACGGCGCTTTAACACTGCTAGGGCATTTTGAGTACCGGGTTCTGCCGTTTGGTCTCGCCAATGCGCCAGCTGTTTTTCAGGCATTAGTTAATGATGTTCTGAGAGACATGCTGAACATCTTTGTTTTTGTCTACCTTGACGATATCCTGATTTTTTCACCGTCACTCGAGATTCATGTTCAGCACGTTCGACGTGTTCTCCAGCGCCTTTAGAGAATTGTCTCTACGTGAAGGCTGAGAAGTGCTCTTTTCATGTCTCCTCCGTTACTTTTCTCGGTTCCGTTATTTCCGCTGAAGGCATTCAGATGGATTCCGCTAAGGTCCAAGCTGTCAGTGAGTGGCCCGTTCCAAGGTCACGTGTCGAGTTGCAGCGCTTTCTAGGTTTCGCTAATTTCTATCGGCTTTCATTCGTAATTTCGGTCAAGTTGCTGCCCCTCTCACAGCTCTTACTTCTGTCAAGACGTGTTTTAAGTGGTCCGGTTCCACCCAGGGAGCTTTTGATCTTCTAAAAGAACGTTTTACGTCCGCTCCTATCCTCGTTACTCCTGACGCCACTAGACAATTCATTGTCGAGGTTGACGCTTCAGAGGTAGGCGTGGGAGCCATTCTATCCCAGCGCTTTCCAGTCTGACGATAAGGTTCATCCTTGCGCTTATTTTTCTCATCGCCTGTCGCCATCTGAACGCAACTATGATGTGGTAACCGCGAACTGCTCGCCATCCGCTAGCCCTAGGCGAATGGCGACAGTGGTTGAGGGGGCGATCGCCTTGTCGTTTGACAGACCATAAGAACCTTGAGTACATCCGTTCTGCCAAACGACTTAATGCTCGTCAAGCTCGTTGGGCGTTATTTTTCGCTCGTTTCGAGTTTGTGATTTCTACCGTCCGGGTAGCAAGAACACCAAGCCTGATGCCTTATCCCGTCTTTTTAGTTCTTCTGTGGCTTCTACTGATCCCGAGGGATTCTTCCTTATGGGCGTGTTGTCGGGTTGACAGTCTGGGGAATTGAAAGACAGGTTGCAAGCACTCACGCACACTGCGTCGCCGCGCTTGTCCTAGTAACCTCTTTCGTTCCTGTTTCCACTGTCTGGCTGTTCTTCAGTGGGCTCACTCTGCCAAGTTAGCTGGTCATCCCGGTGTTCGAGGCACTCTTGCTTCTATTCGCCAGCGCTTTTGGTGGCCGACTCAGGAGCGTGACACGCGCCTGCTTCGTGGCTGCTTGTTCGGACTGCGCGCAGACTAAGTCAGGTAACTCTCCTCCTGCCGGTCGTCTCAGACCGCTCCCATTCCTTCGACCATGGTCTCACATCGCCCTAGACTTCATTACCGGTCTGCCTTTGTCTGCGGGGAAGACTGTGATTCTTACGGTTGTCGATAGGTTCTCTAAGGCGGCACATTTCATTCCTCTCGCTAAACTTCCTTCCGCTAAGGGAGACGGCACAAATCATCATCGAGAATGTGTTCAGAATTCATGGCCTCCCGTTAGACGCCGCTTTCAGACAGAGGTCCTAATTCACGTCACAGTTTTGGAGGGAGTTCTGTCGCTTGATTGGTGCGTCCGTCAGTCTCTCTTCCGGGTTTCATCCCCAGTCTAACGGGCAGAGAGGGCCAATCAGACGATTGGTCGATACTACGCAGCCTTTCTTTCAGAAACCCTGCGTCTTGGGCAGAACAGCCCTGGGCAGAATACGCCACAACTCGCTTCCTTCGTCTGCTACCGGGTTATCTCCGTTTCAGAGTAGTCTGGGTTACCAGCCTCTGTTCTCATCCCAGCTTGCCGAGTCCAGTGCTCCTCCGCTCAAGCGTTTGTCCAACGTTAGAGCGCACCTGGAGGAGGGTGAGGTCTGCACTTTGCCGTTACAGGGCACAGACTGTGAGAGCCGCCAATAAACGTAGGATTAAGAGTCCAAGGTATTGTTGCGGCCAGAGAGTGTGGCTTTCCACTCGCAACCTTCCTCTTACGACAGCTTCTCGTAAGTTGACTCCGCGGTTCATTGGTCCGTTCCCGTGTCTCCCAGGTCGTCAATCCTGTCGCTGTGCGACTGCTTCTTCCGCGACATCTTCGTCGCGTCCATCCTGTCTTCCATGTCTCCTGTGTCAAGCCCTTTCTTCGCACCCCCGTTCGTCTTTCCCCCCCTCCCGTCCTTGTCGAGAGCGCACCTATTTACAAGGTACGTGAGGGATCATGGACATGCGTTTCTGGGACGGGGTCACCAATACTTAGTGGATTGGGAGGGTTACGGTCCTGAGGAGAGGAGTTGGGTTCCGTCCTCGGGACGTGCTGACCGTTCACTGATTGATGATTTCCTCCGTTGCCGCCAGGATTCCTTCCTCGAGTGCGCCAGGAGGCGCCGGTGAGTGGGGGGTACTGTCATGTTTTGTCTTATATTGTCTTGTCATTTTGCTTTTCCTTCTGTTCGTTTTCCCCTGCTGGTCTTTTTTAGGTTCGTTCCCCTTTTTTCTCTCTCCCTTCCTCTCTCTCTCTCTCTCTATCGCTCCGTTCCTGCTCCCAGCTGTTCCTATTCCCCTAATCAATCATTTAGTCTTCCCACACCTGTTCCCTATCTTTTCCCTGATTAGAGTCCCTATTTCTCCCCTTGTTTTCCGTTTTTCTGTCCTGTCGGATCCTTGTATATTGTTCACCGTGCTGTGTCTTTGTATCGCCTCTGTCGTGTCGTGTTTCCCTCAGATGCTGCGTGGTGAGCAGGTGTCTGAGTCTGCTACGGTCAAGTGCCTTCCCGAGGCAACCTGCAGTTTATTATCGAGTCTCCAGTCAGTTCTCGTGATTACGAGTGGAATTGTTTTTATGCTTTATTTACCGCTCTGATTTGTCTAGGAGTATTGCTATTTCCTTAAACTGGATTAAAGACTCTGTTTTCGCCAAGTCGCTTGGGTCCTCATTCACCTGCATAACAGAAGGATCCGACCAAAGAATGGACCCAGCGACTACAGACGCTCGTGAACACTGCCGTCGAGATCCAAGGAGCCATGCTCGGCAGACACGGAGCAGGAATTGTCTGCTGCTCGCCATGCCATGGAGAACCTGGCCGCTCAGGTTTCCGACCTCTCTGGACAGTTCCAGAGTCTTCGTCTGCGTGCCACCTGTTACTCTCCTGGTCTGCCGAGCCTCCGGAACCGGTTAATAACCCACCTTGCTACTCCGGGCAGCTAAGGAGTGCCGCTCCTTTCTCACCCAGTGTGATATTGTGTTCTCTCTCCAACCCAAACACATATTCTAGAGAGAGAGCTCGGGTTGCTTACGTCATTTACTACCCTACTGGCCGGGCTCGAGAGTGGGGCACAGCTATCTGGGAGGCAAGGGGCTGATTGTTCAAACAATTACCAGAACTTTAAAGAGGAGATGATTCGGTTTTGACCGTTCAGTTTTTTGGTAGGGGAGGCTTTAGGGCCCTGGCTTCTATGCCAAGGTGATCAATCCATAACGGATTACTCTATAGAGTTTCGCACTCTTGCTGCCTCTAGGTGACTGAACGAGCCGGCGCTGCTCGCCGTTTTCTGGAGGGACTCCACGCAGTGGTCAAAGATGAGATTTCTCCCGGGAGGTTCCTTCCAGTGTGGACTTTGATTGCTCGCCATCCGCATAGAACGACGGGTAGATCTTTCGTCACCAAGCTCGTGGAAGAGAGCTCGCCAACGTGTTTCCTGCTCCGCATCGCAACCATCTCCTCCCCTCTGGCTCAGAGACTGAGCCCATGCAGCTGGGAGGTATTCGCATCTCGACTAAGGAGAGGGAACGTGGAGGATCACCAACCGCCTGTGCCTCTATTATGGATTTGATGGACATTTTGTCAATTCATGTCCAGTAAAGCCAGAGCTCATCAGTAAGCGGAGGGCTACTGGTGAGCGCTACTACTCAGGTCTCTCCATCTAGATCCTGTACATTAGTGTCGGTCCACCTACACTGACCGGGGTTCGGGTGCTACATGCAGTGCCTTGAGGGCCCTGGGGGCTGAGGGTTGTTTCATGGACGAAGCATGGGCCTCGGAAACATGACATTCCTTTCAGACAGTTAGACAAGCCTACGCCCATGTTCGCCTTAGATGGTAGTCATCTTCCCAGTATCAGATTTGAGACACTACCTTTAACCCTCACAGTATCTGGTAACCACAGTGAGACTATTTCTTTTTTGATTTTTCGTTCACCTTTTACACCTGTTGTTTTGGGTCATCCCTGGCTAGTATGTCATAATCCTTCTATTAATTGGTCTAGTAATTCTATCCTATCCTGGAACGTTTCTTGTCATGTGAAGTGTTTAATGTCTGCCATCCCTCCCATTTCTTCTGTCCCCACTTCTCAGGAGGAACCTGGCGATTTGACAGGAGTGCCGGAGGAATATCATGATCTGCGCACGGTCTTCAGTCGGTCCCGAGCCAACTCCCTTCCTCCTCACCGGTCGTATGATTGTAGTATTGATCTCCTTCCGGGGACCACTCCTCCTCGGGGTAGACTATACTCTCTGTCGGCTCCCGAACGTAAGGCTCTCGAGGATTATTTGTCTGTGTCTCTTGACGCCGGTACCATAGTGCCTTCTTCCTCTCCGGCCGGGGCGGGGTTTTTTTTGTTAAGAAGAAGGACGGTACTCTGCGCCCTGCGTGGATTATCGAGGGCTGAATGACATAACGGTTAAGAATCGTTATCCGCTTCCCCTTATGTCATCAGCCTTCGAGATTCTGCAGGGAGCCAG
>NW_025756460.1:0-6513 GCF_021184085.1 Oncorhynchus gorbuscha
ATAGCCCAGGTGATGGTAAAGCACCCAGTATTCTCCCATATAGCCCAGCTGATAGAGCACCCAGTACTCTCCCATATAGCCCAGGTGATAGAGCACCCAGTACTCTCCCATATAGCCCAGGTGATGGTAAAGCACCCAGTACTCTCCCATATAGCCCAGGTGATAGAGCACCCAGTACTCTTCCATATAGCCCAGCTGGTGGTAAAGCACCCAGTACTCTCCCATATAGCCCAGGTGATAGAGCACCCAGTACTCTCCCATATAGCCCAGGTGGTGGTAAAGCACCCAGTGCTCTCCCATATAGCCCAGGTGATAGAGCACCCAGTACTCTCCCATATAGCCCAGGTGATGGTAAAGCACCCATTACTATCCCATATAGCCCAGGTGATAGAGCACCCAGTACTCTCCCA
Source organism: Oncorhynchus gorbuscha (assembly GCF_021184085.1). Classification (NCBI taxonomy): domain Eukaryota; kingdom Metazoa; phylum Chordata; class Actinopteri; order Salmoniformes; family Salmonidae; genus Oncorhynchus; species Oncorhynchus gorbuscha. The sequence goes on from NW_025756460.1 coordinate 411, forward strand.
TATAGCCCTGGTGATGGCAAAGCACCCAGTACTCTCCCATATAGCCCAGGTGATGGTAAAGCACCCAGTACTCTCCCATATAGCCCAGGTAATAGAGCACCCAGTACTCTCCCATATAGCCCAGGTGATAAAGCACCCAGTACTCTCCCATATAGCCCAGGTGATGGTAAAGCACCCATTACTCTCCCATATAGCCCAGGTGATGGTAAAGCACCCAGTACTCTCCCATATAGCCCAGGTGATGGTAAAGCACCCAGTACTCTCCCATATAGCCCAGGTGATAGAGCACCCAGTACTCTCCCATATAGCCCAGGTGATAAAGCACCCAGTACTCTCCCATATAGTCCAGGTGATGGTAAAGCACCCATTACTCTCCCATATAGCCCAGGTGATAAAGCACCCAGTACTCTCCCATATAGCCCAGGTGATAGAGCACCCAGTACTCTCCCATATAGCCCAGGTGATGGTAAAGCACCCAGTACTCTCCCATATAGCCCAGGTGATGGTAAAGCACCCAGTACTCTCCCATATAGCCCAGGTGATGGTAAAGCACCCAGTACTCTCCCATATAGCCCAGGTGATAAAGCACCCAGTACTCTCCCATATAGCCCAGGTGATGGTAAAGCACCCATTACTCTCCCATATAGCCCAGGTGATAAGCACACCCAGTACTCTCCCATATAGCCCAGGTGATGGTAAAGCACCCAGTACTCTCCCATATAGCCCAGGTGATAGAGCACCCAGTACTCTCCCATATAGCCCAGGTGATAAAGCACCCAGTACTCTCCCATATAGCCCAGGTGATGGTAAAGCACCCATTACTCTCCCATATAGCCCAGGTGATAAAGCACCCAGTACTCTCCCATATAGCCCAGGTGATGGTAAAGCACCCAGTACTCTCCCATATAGCCCAGGTGATAAAGCACCCAGTACTCTCCCATATAGCCCAGGTGATGGTAAAGCACCCATTACTCTCCCATATAGCCCAGGTGATAAAGCACCCAGTACTCTCCCATATAGCCCAGGTGATGGTAAAGCACCCAGTACTCTCCCATATAGCCCAGGTGATAGAGCACCCAGTACTCTCCCATATAGCCCAGGTGATAAAGCACCCAGTACTCTCCCATATAGCCCAGGTGATGGTAAGCACCCATTACTCTCCCATATAGCCCAGGTGATAAAGCACCAGTACTCTCCATATAGCCCAGGTGATGGTAAAGCACCCAGTACTCTCCCATATAGCCCAGGTGATGGTAAAGCACCCAGTACTCTCCCATATAACCCAGGTGATGGTAAAGCCCAGTACTCTCCCATATAGCCCAGGTGGTGGTAAAGCACCCAGTACTCTCCCATATAGCCCAGGTGATAGAGCACCCAGTGCTCTCCCATATAGCCCAGGTGGTGGTAAAGCACCCAGTACTCTCCCATATAGCCCAGGTGATGGTAAAGCACCCAGTACTCTCCCATATAGCCCAGGTGATGGTAAAGCACCCAGTACTCTCCCATATTGCCCAGGTGATAGAGCCAGAGTGTGTAATGAACGTATATCTGAGAAGTTTTAATATTGATGAGTGTGTGTAGTTATTTATGAGAAGCACAGCGAGCATCGCAGGGTTTGTCCATTAAAGATGAGCAACAGAACCACACTGGGTTAAATGATGAACGTGGTGGAGCATGGCACAGTGGAACCTGTAGCAGGGGGAAACAGGGGATGGGAGAGGAGAGAGAGAGATAGACTAAGGATGAAAGGAAGAGGGTTAGAAAGTAGTAAACAGAGAGTAAAGGATAAAACATCCTGCTATAAAACAACAAACAGTTGGGGGAAATTCGGACACGACAAGAGCCCTGTTCCGGTATCCGGAACCCACCGGCTGTGTGTGTTATTCCGAGATGGGGAACAAAGCACATCGGTGGGTTTTCCAACATCAGCTGTTACACGTGTTGCATTACACTTTGCACGGCAGAGCGGAAAAAGAGCAGGCACTGCAACTTAAAGATGAAAGCAAACAGTGGATAGTGGGATAGCTCACACACACACACACACACACACACACACACACACACACACACACACACACACACACACACACACACACACACACACACACAGTACACACACACACACACACACACACACACACACACACACACACACACACACACACACACACACACACACACACACACACACACACACACACACACACACACACACAGAAACTAAACCTGCAGGTTGAGGTTCAGAGACAGTCAGAATGGATCAAGTGAATGTTCTGTGCACAACAGTAAAACCCCTCCCTTTTAATAGTACCCCATAATGAAATGCACTCCCTCTTCAGCCCTTCCAGTTCTCCTCATTCCACAGTTCCTACCTCCAGTGCCTCAGTGCCAGTTCTTTCATAACATGTTTAATAAGATTTGATTAATCCCCTTTGGAGCCTTAGTGCCTATTGGACGTCAGTCATGCTTTGTGACCATTACAGTTAATCCACTTTCGCTGAGTAAGACACTACTGTATCAGGCTCACTCACCAGCTGAGTGTCCAAATCAAATCAAATTCTATTTGTCACATGCTTGGTAAACAACAGGTGTAGACTAACAGTGAAATGCTTGACGGGCCCTTTCCAACAATACGGAGACAAGCATAGAAACAATTATGTGAAAATAATAGTGTGTGTGTCTGTGTGTGTGGGCGTGTGTGTGTGTGATAGACTTTGGTCATTGATGATCTGATCTTGTGGAGGCTAACAGCATGCTACTATTGTGATATGCTCTGTTTATTTCCAAGGCTAGGTTCCATTATATCAGGATAATTACAGTGTTTCTATTGGCCTAACAACCCTAATGGGGAGATGAGGCTGGATTTATCCTGGGGAAAGGCTGAGCACAACACAAACCTGGGTTGGAGGTGAATGGGAGATGGGGGAGGAAGGGGGAGACGAGACAGCGGAACAAGGAACCATTAGACAAGACACAGGAGAGAGGGAGGGAATAATGGAGGGAGAGGGAGGGCACGGCCTCCAGCAGAGAGAATGGCAGGAAGAAGGAGGGCACGGCCTCCAGCAGAGAGAATGGCAGGAGGAAGGAGGGCACAGACTCTAGCAGAGAGAATGGCAGGAGGAAGGAGGGTACGGCCTCTAGCAGAGAGAATGGCAGGAAGAAGGAGGGCACAGACTCTAGTAGAGAGAATGGCAGGAGGAAGGAGGGTACGGCCTCTAGCAGAGAGAATGGCAGGAAGAAGGAGGGCACGGACTCTAGCAGAGAGAATGGCAGGAGGAAGGAGGGTACGGCCTCTAGCAGAGAGAATGGCAGGAAGAAGGAGGGCACAGACTCTAGCAGAGAGAATGGCAGGAGGAGGGGAGGGTACGGCCTCTAGCAGAGAGAATGGCAGGAGGAAGGAGGGAACGGCCTCTAGTAGAGAGAATGGCAGGGAAGAAGGAGGCATGGCCTCTAGCAGAGAGAATGGCAGGAGGAAGGAGGCATGGACTCTAGTAGAGAGAATGGCAGGAAGCAGGGGTGGTACGGCCTCTAGCAGAGAGAATGGCAGGTGAGGAAGGAGAGGTGTTTAAAGGCCCATTGCATTTTATTTTTATCAATATCAAATCATTTCTGTGTATTAAATAAGTAATGATCGTCAGGATTTTGGCCAGGGTTGTTCCGGTTTTTGGTCACTAGATGCCCCCATTGTGCTTTTTGACCTTTGTTTTCCTTATGATCCCCATTATTATTTGCAACTGTGCCTCCGTTTCCCCTGATTGTATTTAAACCCTTAGTTCCTTAGTTTTCCTCAGTTCTTTGCTCTGTGTTTGTATGTTAGCACTCCAGCCCTAGTATGCTGTGAACTCTTGTTGATCCCAGTGGACTCTCTTGTGGAATTCTGTTTTTTCTGTTCTTGTTTATTTATTTTTGAGTATCTTTTGAGGCTTTTTATGCTATACCTACCACCTTGTGGATTTACCTTTGTCTTGGAGGATTACCTTTGTTCTTGTGGAATTCCTTTTGAGGTTGTGGAGTAACATGTTTTCACTGAAGGACTTCTTTTTACTTCATTAAATACACTGTCTCAAGTACTGCTGTGTCTGCCTACCTCATCTTCTGGGTTCTGCCGACTATTCGTGGCTCAGTTGGTTTAGTGACTGTTTCTCACTCCGGAGACCCGGGTTCGTAACCGGGTCCTGACAATGATAAAACATTTACTAAAATAGCTTCTAAGCAAAGAGCAATTTCTCAAGCAAGAATTTTGATAGGACTGTCTGGGAGTAGTTTGAGTGAGTGGCCTAATTGGACGAGCTTAATGGGAGGGATTGTAACCTGAAGACAAGCTGTTATTGGCAGAGAGGTTTGAAACTCTCTTTGTTATTGTTCTATTAACTTATATCGCCTGGCGTTGTTGCCAGGCAGGCCAAAACTCCATCCCACCAAAACAGCTCTTACACTGAAACAGTATTATCATTGTTTTTACAATTTCACAATTTTGTAGAAATATATATACACAACACAGGCAAATGATGTTTTGCACTGCAGTGGGCCTTTAACTGTGTCTCACTTTCTTCTTAACACTTTGTCTTTCTCTTTATTCTTCTTTTTGTCATTCTGCTCGCTCTCTCTCTCTCTCCCTCCCCCCTCTCTCGTTCTCTTTTCCTCCCCCTCTCGCTGTCTCCCTCTCCCTCCCCCCTCTCTCTTTCTCTTTTCCTCCCCTTCTCGCTGTCTCTCCCTCTCCCCTCTCTCTTTCTCTTTTTCTCCCCCTTCGCTGTCTCTCTCTCTCTCCCTCCCCCCTCTCTCTTTCTATTTTCCTACCCCTCTCGCCTTCTCTCTTTCTCTCTCCCTCCCCTCTCTCTTTCTCTTTTCCTCCCCCTCTCGCTGTCTCTCACTCTGCCCCCCTCTCTCTCTCCCTCCCCCTCTCTCTTTCTCTTTCCTCCCCCTCTCGCTGTCTCTCACACTGCCCCCCCTCTCTCTCCCTCCCCCTCTCTCTTTCTCTTTTTCCTCCCCCTCTCGCTGTCTCTCGCTGTCTCTCCCTCCCTCCCCCTCTCTTTCTTTTTCCTCCCCCTCTCACTGTCTCTCTCTCCCTACCCCCTCTCTCTTTCAATTTTCCTCCCCCTCTCGCTGTCTCTCTCCCTCTCTCCCTCTCTCTTTCTCTTTTTCTCCCCCTCGCTGTCTCTCTCTCTCCTCCCTCTCTCTTTCTCTCTCTCCTCCCCCTCTCTCTTTCTCTTTTCCTCCCCCTCTCTCGCTGTCTCTCTCTCCCTCCCCCTCTCTTTCTCTTTTCCTCCCCCTCTCGCTGTCTCTCTCGCTCTCTCCCTCCCCTCTCTCTTTCTCTTTTCCTCCCCCTCTCGCTGTCTCTCTCTCTCCATCTCCCCTCTCTCTTTCTCTTTTCTCCCCCGCTCGCTGTCTCTCTCTCTCTCTCCCCACCCCCTCTCTCTTTCTCTTTTCCTCCCCCTCTCGATGTCTCTCTCTCTCTCCATCTCCCCTCTCTCTTCTCTTTCTCCCCCGCTCGCTGTCTCTCTCTCTCTCTCCCTCCCCCTCTCTCTTTCTCTTTTCCTCCCCCTCTCGATGTCTCTCTCTCTCTCCCTCCCCCTCTCTTTCTCTTTTCCTCCCCCTCTCGATGTCTCTCTCTCCCTCCCCCTCTCTCTTTCTCTTTTCCTCTCCCTCACTGTCTCTCTCTCTCTTCCCTCCCCCTCTCTCTTTCTCTTTTCCTCCCCCTCTCGATGTCTCTCTCTCCCTCCCCCTCTCTCTTTCTCTTTTCCTCCCCGCTCGCTGTCTCTCTTCTCTCCCTCCCCCTCTCTGCTCTCTTTCCCTCCCCCCTCACTGTCTCTCTCCCTTCCCCTCTCTCTCTCTCTCCCCCCTCGCTGTCTCTCCCTCCCCTCTCTCTTTCTCTTTCCTCCCCCTCTCACTCTCTCTCCCTCCCCCTCTCTCTTTCTCTTTTCCTCCCCCTCTCGCTCTCTCTCTCTCCCCTCTGTCTTTCTCTTTTCCTCCCCCTTTCGCTGTCTCTCTCTCCCTCCCCCTCTCTCTTTCTCTTTGCCTCCCCCTCTCGCTTTCTCTTTTCCTCCCCCTCTCGCCGTCTCTCTCTCTCCCTCTCCCCTCTCTATTTTTCTTTTCCTCCCCCTCT
>NW_025756461.1:0-6513 GCF_021184085.1 Oncorhynchus gorbuscha
TCTATATGTTCTCTAAATAGGGCCACTCTATATAGGATGAGACCCTGTTTAGAGGCAGCTCTGCCAGTCCCCTGGGAGGCTGTTAGGTAATAAGAGTGGCGGTGTTGGCATACCCCTACAACAATCAATAGTGAAGGATTCCCTGGCCAGCCCTCTGTGTGGAAGGGAAAGCCAAGAAGTAAACCGTTTCCCAAGCCTCTCCCTGGACTTGTCCAGAGCAAATCAAAGACTTTGGCACTGCTCCAAGACACAACACCTCGGAAGAATCCGATACGAACTCATAAAAGCACTGAGGGGCCCGGGGAATCTCACTCTGCCTGTGGGAGCCGGGTGTGAATGTGTCCTTGGGATAAGAGGAAGGCTCTGTCCCTGCTTTGACTCCTCTACTTCGACTCACTTTACAGCCGAAACCTAATGGAAAACTCGCCAATGGCACAATTATGTTACAAACTGTCTGAGCTTCACAGTATATCTTTGGTGCAGAAATATGATGAGTGTACAGAACAACTAAATGGTGTGCACGACAAAGCATTGCTCTCTCCCCCTCATTTTAAATGAACACTTTGAAGCTAACATTTTGGATAAAATGCTAAATAATTTCCAATGTACCGTATTGACACACCCATGGTTGTCTTCAAAGAAAATTATGAAAATGAATGAATCTGTCTGAAAAACATAGAGATGGACAGCATTTGTCTACATACAGTACATCATGGTTCCCACATGCATGATTCACCATGATGTACTGTTTAAAGTGTGTTGAAAATGGGGATTAACACTGGAATGGACCTGCCAGATGACACGTCTCGTTCTTCAAGGGGCCAGGAAAAGGACTAGATGAAACTAGGTTTGCGTGATGGGAAGGCTGTTGTGGAATCTGCCTTTACTGGAGTCACTGGCACACGGACACACACTAGCCTACATAACATGATCCTTGGATGTGGGTCAGAGAAAGTAGATATCCCCACATTGCCTTGGTTATAAGTGCAGAGTCAGATAAGTGCAGAGTCAGATAAGTGCAGAGTCAGATAAGCGCAGAATCACGATAAACACTTTTACAGCAAACATTTCTGAATAGTTCAATGAATATGACCCACTGCCATTTGGTTTACACTGCAGCTGATCTCTCAGATAATATGAATACAATATCACTTTTTTGGGTTAAATTTACATTCCCAAGTTCCCCACTCAGCACATATTCAGTCAGCTTAACTTGACATAAATCATAAATGGTTCATAGAAAGTGTGAAACGTGGAAACCACCACAACATTCTGCTCTTTAAAACGGGTTCCCTTTTTTGACCATCTGTACCCAACCCACAGCTCAACTCCCTTCTGTTCCCATGTACACACCACTGTGCAGAAGCACTCAGCAACAATGAGTTACAATGCCACCGCTCGCAGCTCAAATTTGTGTCTGAAATTGCAGCTGGGGTTGTGAGTGTATGACTAATGGGCTGGCAGGTTGAACAAGACATTAATGGTAATTGGTCGAGGGGCTGGTGAGTACCTGGAACACGTCCTCTAGTGGCCCAGCCTCGGGTCTGAGTTACTGACCAACGCTGCTGCTCAGTGGCTCACGGACGGAAAAACCAGAGGCAAGGGCAACCTTCTGAACCATCTATTAAGGAGTGAGGCGAGGCAGCCTCCTGAACCATCTATTAAGGAGTGAGGCGAGGCAGCCTCCTGAACCATCTATTAAGGAGTGAGGCGAGGAAGCCTCCTGAACCATCTATTAAGGAGTGAGGCGAGGCAGCCTCCTGAACCATCTATTAAGGAGTGAGGTGAGGCAGCCTCCTGAACGATCTATTACGGAGTGAGGCGAGGCAGCCTCCTGAACGATCTATTACGGAGTGAGGCGAGGCAGCCTCCTGAACGATCTATTAAGGAGTGAGGCGAGGCAGCCTCCTGAACGATCTATTACGGAGTGAGGCGAGGCAGCCTCCTGAACGATCTATTACGGAGTGAGGCGAGGCAGCCTCCTGAACGATCTATTACGGAGTGAGGCGAGGCAGCCTCCTGAACGATCTATTACGGAGTGAGGCGAGGCAGCCTCCTGAACGATCTATTACGGACTGAGGCGAGGCAGCCTCCTGAACGATCTATTAAGGAGTGAGGCGAGGCAGCCTCCTGAACGATCTATTACGGAGTGAGGCGAGGCAGACTCCTGAACGATCTATTAAGGAGTGAGGCGAGGCAGCCTCCTGAACGATCTATTAAGGAGTGAGGCGAGGCAGCCTCCTGAACGATCTATTACGGAGTGAGGCGAGGCAGCCTCCTGAACGATCTATTACGGAGTGAGGTGAGGCAGCCTCCTGAACGATCTATTAAGGAGTGAGGCGAGGCAGCCTCCTGAACGATCCATTACGGAGTGAGGTGAGGCAGCCTCCTGGACGGTCCATTACGGAGTCAGGCGAGGCAGAGGCAGCCTTATGAAAGAACTATTAAGGAATGAGGCGAGGCAGAGGCAGCCTTATGAAAGCTCTATTAAGGAGTGAGGTGAGGCAGAGGCAGAGGCAGCTTTATGAAAAATATATTAAGGAGTGAGGCAGAGGCAGCCTTATGAAAGCTCTATTAAGTAGTGAGGCGAGGCAGAGGCAGCCTTATGAAAGCTCTATTAAGTAGTGAGGCGAGGCAGAGGCAGCCTTATGAACAATCTATTAAGGAGTGAGGTGAGGCAGAGGCAGCCTTATGAACAATCTATTAAGGATTGAGGTGAGGCAGAGGCAGCCTTATGAACAATCTATTAAGGAGTGAGGTGAGGCAGAGGCAGCCTTATGAACAATCTATTAAGGAATGAGGTGAGGCAGAGGCAGCCTTATGAACAATCTATTAAGGAGTGAGGTGAGGCAGAGGCAGCCTTATGAACAATCTATTAAGGAGTGAGGTGAGGCAGAGGCAGCCTTATGAACAATCTATTAAGGAATGAGGTGAGGCAGAGGCAGCCTTATGAACAATCTATTAAGGAGTGAGGCGAGGCAGAGGCAGCCTTATGAACAATCTATTAAGGAGTGAGGCGAGGCAGAGGCAGCCTTATGAACGATCTATTAAGGAATGAGGTGAGGCAGAGGCAGTCTTATGAAAGAACTATTAAGGAGTGAGGTGAGGCAGAGGCAGAGGCAGAGGCAGCCTTATGAAAAATCTATTAAGGAGTGAGGCAGAGGCAGCCTTATGAAAGCTCTATTAAGTAGTGAGGTGAGGCAGAGGCAGCCTTATGAACAATCTATTAAGGAGTGAGGCAGAGGCAGCCTTATGAACAATCTATTAAGGAGTGAGGCAGAGGCAGCCTTATGAACAATCTATTAAGGAGTGAGGTGAGGCAGAGGCAGCCTTATGAACAATCTATTAAGGAGTGAGGTGAGGCAGAGGCAGCCTTATGAACAATCTATTAAGGAGTGAGGCGAGGCAGAGGCAGCCTTATGAACAATCTATTAAGGAGTGAGGTGAGGCAGAGGCAGCCTTATGAACAATCTATTAAGGAGTGAGGTGAGGCAGAGGCAGCCTTATGAACAATCTATTAAGGAGTGAGGCGAGGCAGAGGCAGCCTTGTGAACGATCTATTAAGGAGTGAGGTGAGGCAGAGGCAGCCTTATGAACAATCTATTAAGGAGTGAGGCAGAAGCAGAGGCAGCCTTATGAACAATCTATTAAGGAGTGAGGTGAGGCAGAGGCAGCCTTATGAACAATCTATTAAGGAGTGAGGCGAGGCAGAGGCAGCCTTATGAACAATCTATTAAGGAGTGAGGCGAGGCAGAGGCAGCCTTGTGAACGATCTATTAAGGAGTGAGGTGAGGCAGAGGCAGAGGCAGAGGCAGCCTTATGAAAAATCTATTAAGGAGTGAGACAGAGGCAGCCTTATGAAAGCTCTATTAAGTAGTGAGGCGAGGCAGAGGCAGCCTTATGAACAATCTATTAAGGAGTGAGGTGAGGCAGAGGCAGCCTTATGAAAGCTCTATTAAGTAGTGAGGCGAGGCAGAGGCAGCCTCCTGAACGATCCATTACGGAGTCAGGCGAGGCAGAGGCAGCTTTATGAACGATCTATTAAGGAATGAGGCGAGGCAGAGGCAGCCTTATGAAAGTTCTATTAAGGAGTGAGGTGAGGCAGAGGCAGCCTTATGAAAGAACTATTAAGGAATGAGGTGAGGCAGAGGCAGAGGCAGCCTTATGAAAAATCTATTAAGGAGTGAGGCAGAGGCAGCCTTATGAAAGCTCTATTAAGTAGTGAGGCGAGGCAGAGGCAGCCTTAAGAACAATCTATTAGGGAGTGAGGTGAGGCAGAGGCAGCCTTATGAAAGCTCTATTAAGTAGTGAGGCGAGGCAGAGGCAGCCTTATGAACAATCTCTTAAGGAGTGAGGTGAGGCAGAGGCAGCCTTATGAACAATCTATTAAGGAGTGAGGTGAGACAGAGGCAGCCTTATGAAAGCTCTATTAAGTAGTGAGGCGAGGCAGAGGCAGCCTCCTGAACGATCCATTACGGAGTCAGGCGAGGCAGAGGCAGCCTTATGAACAATCTATTAAGGAGTGAGGCGAGGCAGCCTTATGAACAATCTATTAAGGAGTGAGGTGAGGCAGAGGCAGCCTTATGAAAAATCTATTAAGGACTGAGGCAGTGGCAGCCTTATGAAAGCTCTATTAAGTAGTGAGGCGAGGCAGAGGCAGCCTTAAGAACAATCTATTAGGGAGTGAGGTGAGGCAGAGGCAGCCTTATTAACAATCTATTAAGAAGAATTGGTGAGGCAGGAACGCCTTATGAACAATCTATTAAGTGAGGTGAGGCAGAGGCAGCCTTATGAACAATCTATTAGGAGTGAGGTGAGGCAGAGGCAGCCTTATAGAAAGCTCTATTAAGTAGTGAGGCGAGGCAGAGGCAGCCTTATGAACAATCTATTAAGGAGTGAAGGTGAGGCAGAGGCAGCCTTATGAACAATCTATTAAGGATTGAGGTGAGGCAGAGGCAGCCTTATGAACAATCTATTAAGGAGTGAGGTGAGGCAGAGGCAGCCTTATGAACAATCTATTAAGGAGTGAGGTGAGGCAGAGCAGCCTTATGAACAATCTATTAGGAATGAGGTGAGGCAGAGGCAGCCTTATAGACAATCTATTAAGGAGTGAGGCGAGGCAGAGGCAGCCTTATGAACAATCTATTAAGGAGTGAGGCGCGAGGCAGAGGCAGCCTTATGAACAATCTATTAGAATGAGAGGTGAGGCAGAGGCAGCCTTATGAACAATCTATTAGGAATGAGGTGAGGCAGAGGCAGCCTTATGAACAATCAGCGAGGCAGAGGCAGCCTTATGAAAAATCTATTAAGGAGTGAGGCAGAGGCAGCCTTATGAGCGATCTATTAAGGGAATGAGGTGAGGCAGAGGCAGCCTTATGAACAATCTATTAAGGAGTGAGGCAGAGGCAGCCTTATGAACAATCTATTATGAGTGAGGCAGAGGCAGCCTTATGAACAATCTATTAAGGAGTGAGGTGAGGCAGAGGCAGCCTTATGAACAATCTATTAAGTAGTGAGGTGAGGCAGAGGCAGCCTTATGAACCCAATCTATTAAGGAGTAAGAGGCGAGGCAGCCTTATGAACAATCTATTAAGGAGTGAGGTGAGGCAGAGGCAGCCTTATGAACAATCTATTAGGAGTGAGGTGAGGCAGAGGCAGCCTTATGAACAATCTATTAAGTGAGGTGAGGCAGAGGCAGCCTTATGAACAATCTATTAAGGAGTGAGGCAGAGGCAGCCTTATAGAACAATCTATTAAGGAGTGAGGCGAGGCAGAGGCAGCCTTATGAACAATCTATTAAGGAGTGAGGTGAGGCAGAGGCAGCCTTATGAACAATCTATTAAGGATTGAGGTGAGGCAGAGGCAGCCTTATGAACAATCTATTAGGAGTGAGGTGAGGCAGAGGCAGAGGCAGAGGCAGCCTTTGAACAATCTATTAAGAGTGAGTGAGGCAGAGGCAGCCCTCTATTAAGTAATGAGGCGAGGCAGAGGCAGCCTTATGAACAATCTATTAGGAGTGAGGTGAGGCAGAGGCAGCCCCTTATGAACAATCTAAGGAGTGAGGCGAGGCAGAGGCAGCCTTATGAACGATCTATTAAGGAATGAGGTGAGGCAGAGGCAGTCTTGAAAGAACTATTAAAGAATTGGTGAGGCAGAGGCAGGGCAGGGCGGCCTTATGAAAATCTATTAGGAGTGAGGCAGAGGCAGCCTTATGAAAGCTCTATTAAGTAGTGAGGCGAGGCAGAGGCAGCCTTATGAACAATCTATTAAGGAGTGAGGTGAGGCAGAGGCAGCCTTATGAACAATCTATTAAGGATTGAGGTGAGGCAGAGGCAGCCTTATGAACAATCTATTAAGGAGTGAGGTGAGGCAGAGGCAGCCTTATGAACAATCTATTAAGGAGTGAGGTGAGGCAGAGGCAGCCTTATGAACAATCTATTAAGGAATGAGGTGAGGCAGAGGCAGCCTTATGAACAATCTATTAAGGAGTGAGGCGAGGCAGAGGCAGCCTTA
>NW_025756462.1:0-6512 GCF_021184085.1 Oncorhynchus gorbuscha
CATTACATTTACATTTACATTTAAGTCATTTAGCAGACGCTCTTATCCAGAGCGACTTACAAATTGGTGCATTCACCTTATGACATCCAGTGGAACAGTCACTTTACAATAGTGCATCTAAATCTTAAGGGGGGGTGAGAGGGATTACTTATCCTATCCTAGGTATTCCTTAAAGAGGTGGGGTTTCAGGTGTCTCCGGAAGGTGGTGATTGACTCCGCTGTCCTGGCGTCGTGAGGGAGTTTGTTCCACCATTGGGGGCCAGAGCAGCGAACAGTTTTGACTGGGCTGAGCGGGAGCTGTACTTCCTCAGTGGTAGGGAGGCGAGCAGGCCAGAGGTGGATGAACGCAGTGCCCTTGTTTGGGTGTAGGGCCTGATCAGAGCCTGGAGGTACTGAGGTGCCGTTCCCCTCACAGCTCCGTAGGCAAGCACCATGGTCTTGTAGCGGATGCGAGCTTCAACTGGAAGCCAGTGGAGAGAACGGAGGAGCGGGGTGACGTGTTTAATGGCATAGGCAGGGAGCCCAGCCAACAGCGAGTTGCAGTAATCCAGACGGGAGATGACAAGTGCCTGGATTAGGACCTGCGCCGCTTCCTGTGTGAGGCAGGGTCGTACTCTGCGGATGTTGTAGAGCATAAACCTACAGGAACGGGCCACCGCCTTGATGTTGGTTGAGAACGACAGGGTGTTGTCCAGGATCACGCCAAGGTTCTTGGCGCTCTGGGAGGAGGACACAATGGAGTTGTCAACCGTGATGGCGAGATCATGGAACGGGCAGTCCTTCCCGGGAGGAAGAGCAGCTCCGTCTTGCCGAGGTTCAGCTTGAGGTGGTGATCCGTCATCCACACTGATATGTCTGCCAGACATGCAGAGATGCGATTCGCCACCTGGTCATCAGAAGGGGGAAAGGAGAAGATTAATTGTGTGTCGTCTGCATAGCAATGATAGGAGAGACCATGTGAGGTTATGACAGAGCCAAGTGACTTGGTGTATAGCGAGAATAGGAGAGGGCCAAGAACAGAGCCCTGGGGGACACCAGTGGTGAGAGCGCGTGGTGAGGAGACAGATTCTCGCCACGCCACCTGGTAGGAGCGACCTGTCAGGTAGGACGCAACTAAGCGTGGGCCGCGCCGGAGATGCCCAACTCCCGGAGAGGTGGAGAGGAGGATCTGATGGTTCACAGTATCGAAGGCAGCCGATAGATCTAGAAGGATGAGAGCAGAGGAGAGAGAGTTAGCTTTAGCAGTGCGGAGCGCTCCGTGATACAGAGGAGAGCAGTCTCAGTTGAATGACTAGTCTTGAAACCTGACTGATTTGGATCAAGAAGGTCATTCAGAGAGAGATAGCGGGAGAGCTGGGCCAAGGACGGCACGTTCAAGAGTTTTGAGAGAAAAGAAAGAAGGGATACTGGTCTGTAATTGTTGACATCGGAGGGATCGAGTGTAGGTTTTTTCAGAAGGGGTGCAACTCTCGCTCTCTTGAAGACGGAAGGGACGTAGCCAGCGGTCAGGGATGAGTTGATGAGCGAGGTGAGGTAAGGGAGAAGGTCTCCGGAAATGGTCTGGAGAAGAGAGGAGGGGATAGGGTCAAGCGGGCAGGTTGTTGGGCGGCCGGCCGTCACAAGACGCGAGATTTCATCTGAGAGAGAGGGGAGAAAGAGGTCAGAGCACAGGGTAGGGCAGTGTGAGCAGAACCAGCGGTGTCGTTTGGACTTAGCAAACGAGGATCGGATGTCGTCGACCTTCTTTTCAAAATGGTTGACGAAGTCATCTGCAGAGAGAGGAGAGGGGGAGGGGGAGGAGGATTCAGGAGGGAGGAGAAGGTGGCAAAGAGCTTCCTAGGGTTAGAGGCAGATGCTTGGAATTTAGCGTGGTAGAAAGTGGCTTTAGCAGCAGAGACAGAGGAGGAAAATGTAGAGAGGAGGGAGTGAAAGGATGCCAGGTCCGCAGGGAGGCGAAGTTTTCCTCCATTTCCGCTCGGCTGCCCGGAGCTCCTGTTCTGTGAGCTCGCAATGAGTCATCGAGCCACGGAGCGGGAGGGAGGACCGAGCCGGCCTGGAGGATAGGGGACATAGAGAGTCAAAGGATGCAGAGAGGGAGGAGAGGAGGGTTGAGGAGGCAGAATCAGGAGATAGGTTGGAGAAGGTTTGAGCGGAGGGAAGAGATGATAGGATGGAAGAGGAGAGAGTAGCGGGGGAGAGAGAGCGAAGGTTGGGACGACGCGATACCATCCGGAGTAGGGCAGTGTGGGAGGTGTTGGATGAGAGCGAGAGGGAAAAGGATACAAGGTAGTGGTCGGAGACTTGGAGGGAGTTGCAATGAGGTTAGTGGAAGAACAGCATCTAGTAAAGATGAGGTCGAGCGTATTGCCTGCCTTGTGAGTAGGGGGAAGGTGAGAGGTGAGGTCAAAAGAGGAGAGGAGTGGAAAGAAGGAGGCAGAGAGGAAAGAGTCAAAGGTAGACGTGGGGAGGTTAAAGTCGCCCAGAACTGTGAGAGGTGAGCCGTCCTCAGGAAAGGAGCTTATCAAGGCATCAAGCTCATTGATGAACTCTCCGAGGGAACCTGAGGGCGATAAATGATAAGGATGTTAAGCTTGAAAGGGCTGGTAACTGTGACAGCATGGAATTCAAAGGAGGCGATAGACAGATGGGTAAGGGGAGAAAGAGAGAATGACCACTTGGGAGAGATGAGGATCCCGGTGCCACCACCCCGCTGACCAGAAGCTCTCGGGGTGTACGAGAACACGTGGGCGGACGAAGAGAGAGCAGTAGGAGTAGCAGTGTTGTCTGTGGTGATCCATGTTTCCGTCAGTGCCAAGAAGTCGAGGGACTGGAGGGAGGCATAGGCTGAGATGAACTCTGCCTTGTTGACCGCAGATTGGCAGTTCCAGAGGCTACCGGAGACCTGGAACTCCACGTGGGTCGTGCGCGCTGGGACCACCAGAGTAGGGTGGCCGCGGCCACGCGGTGTGGAGCGTTTGTATGGTCTGTGCAGAGAGGAGAGAACAGGGATAAACAGACACATAGTTGACAGGCTACAGAAGAGGCTACGCTAATGCAAAGGAGATTGGAATGACAAGTGGACTATACACGTCTCGAATGTTCAGAAAGTTAAGCTACGTAGCAAGAATCTTATTGACTAAAATGATTAAAATGATACAGTACTGCTGAAGTAGGCTTGCTGGCAGTGGCTGCGTTGTTGACACTACACTAATCAAGTCGTTCCGTTGTCAGACGTCAGACGTCACAGTAACCGTTGGTGTCAGACGTCACAGTAACCGTTGGTGTCAGACGTCACAGTAACCGTTGGTGTCAGACGTCACAGTAACCGTTGGTGTCAGACATCACAGTAACCGTTGGTGTCAGACGTCACAGTAACCGTTGGTGTCAGACGTCACAGTAACCGTTGGTGTCAGACGTCACAGTAACCGTTGGTGTCAGACGTCACAGTAACCGTTGGTGTCAGACGTCACAGTAACCGTTGGTGTCAGACTTCACAGTAACCGTTGGTGTCAGACGTCACAGTAACCGTTGGTGTCAGACTTCACAGTAACCGTTGGTGTCCGACATCACAGTAACCGTTGGTGTCAGACATCACAGTAACCGTGTCAGCAGTGGGATCAGGCATGGTTCTCCACCTCTCTTCCATGGCTCCAATTAGTCTGACAGCTACAATACACCCGCCCTAGCCCACTAGCCCCCTTGCCTCCTAGCCTCCTAGCCCCCTATCCCCCTAGCCTCCTATCCCCCTTGCCTCCTATCCTCCTAGCCCCCTAGCCTCCTAGCCCCTAGCCTCCTATCCTCCTAGCCCCCTAGCCACATAGCCTCCTAGCCCCCTTGCCTCCTAGCCCCTAGCCTCCTATCCCCATAGCCTCCCTAGCCCCTAGCCTCCTAGCCCACTCTGCATCCTAGCCTCCTAGCCCCCTAGCCTCCTAGCCTTGGTTATAAATGAAACTCAAACACACACTATACCCACTAGATCCTAGGCCTGGTTAACTAAAAATGAAATATGTCTGTTAAAGACATAAATGGTTCACACATATTAGTCACTCCCTCCCTCCCACCTGCTGCAGACTTAACTCTTTCACACCGTTTTGTTTACACGCCCCCACACTGCACTCTCTCTCCATAGACTTTCACACATACCCAGCTGGAACCGGAGGAATTGTGGTTGAATAGGATTTTAATGTCAGGACCTCAGAAATAGACCACAAAGTTTGGGAACAAATACTGTCTGTTAGGATTCTAGGATTAATATGAAAATTACTAAAATAGTATGAAAAGGTCCTGGGTCTGAATGTTAAAGTGAATGTGAGTGTGTCTGCTAATCGGTGAGTGTTTGAGTGTGTGTGGTAATCAGTGAGTGTCTGCTAATCGGTGAGTGTTTGAGTGTGTGTGGTAATCAGTGAGTATCTGCTAATCGGTGAGTGTTTGAGTGTGTGTGGTAATCAGTGAGTGTCTGCTAATCGGTGAGTGTTTGAGTGTGTGTGGTAATCAGTGAGTATCTGCTAATCGGTGAGTGTTTGAGTGTGTGTGGTAATCAGTGAGTGTCTGCTAATCGGTGAGTGTTTGTGTGTGTGTGGTAATCAGTGAGTGTCTGCTAATCGGTGAGTGTTTGTGTGTGTGTGGTAATCAGTGAGTATCTGCTAATCGGTGAGTGTTTGAGTGTGTGGTAACCAGTGAGTGTCTGCTAATCGGTGAGTGTTTGTGGTGATCGGTGAGTGTTTGAATGTTTGTGGTGATCGGTGAGTGTTTGTGGTGATCGGTGAGTGTTTGTGGTGATCGGTGAGTGTTTGTGGTGATCGGTGAGTGTTTGAATGTTTGGGGTAATTGGTGAGTGTGAGTCTTTGTGGTAATCGGTGAGTGTGTGCGTGTTTGTGGTAATCGGTGAGTGTGAGAGTGTTTGTGGTAAATGATGAGTGTGTGAGTGTTTGTGGTGATCAGTGAGTGTGTGTGGTAATTGGTGAGTGTTTGAGTGTTTGTGGTAATCGGTGAGTGTTTGGTAATCGGCGAGTGTGTGAGTGTGTGGTAATCGGTGAGTGTGTGAGTGTTTTTGATCATCGATGAGTGTGTGAGTGTTTGTGGTAATCTGTGAGTGTGTAAGTGTTTGTGGTAATCAGTGAGTGTTTGGTAATCTGTGAGTGTGTGAGTGTTTGGTAATCTGTGAGTGTGAGTGTTTGTGGTAAATCGATGAATGTGTGAGTGTTTGTGGTAATCATTGATTGTTTGGTCATCGGTGAGTGTTTGTGGTAATCTGTGAGTGTGTGAGTGTTTGTGGTGATCGGTGAGTGTGTGAGTGTTTGTGGTAATCGGTGAGTGTTTGTGGTAATCGGTGAGGGTGTGAGTGTTTGCGGTAATCGGTAAGAGTGTGAGTGTTTGTGGTGATCGGTGAATGTGTGAGTGTGTGAGTGTTTGTGGTAATCATTGATTGTTTGGTCATCGGTGAGTGTTTGTGGTAATCTGTGAGTGTGTGTGTTTGTGGTGATCGGTGAGTGTGTGAGTGTTTGTGGTAATCGGTGAGTGTTTGTGGTAATCGGTGAGGGTGTGAGTGTTTGCGGTAATCGGTAAGAGTGTGAGTGTTTGTGGTGATCGGTGAGTGTTTGTGGTAATCGGTGAGTGTTTGTGGTAATCAGTGAGTGTGAGTGTTTGTGATAATCGGTGAGTGTTTGTGGTAATCGGTGGGGGTGTTTGTGGCAATCGGTGAGTGTGTGAGTGTTTGTGGTAATCAGTGAGTGTGAGTGTTTGTGGTGATCGGCAAGTGTTTGTGGTAATCGGTGAGTGTTTGTGGTAATCGGTGGGGGTGTGAGTGTTTGTGGCAATCGGTAAGTGTGTGAGTGTTTGTGGTGATCGGTGAGTGTTTGTGGTAATCGGTGAGTGTTTGTGGTAATTGGTGAGGGTGTGAGTGTGTTTGGTAATCGGTGAGTGTTTTTGGTAATCAGTGAGTGTGAGTGTTTGTGATAATCGGTGAGTGTTTGTGGTAATCGGTGAGTGTGTGAGTGTTTTTGGTTATTGTGAGTGTTTGTGGTAATTGGTGAGGGTGTGAGTGTTTGTGGTAATCGGTAAGTGTGTGAGTGTTTGTGGTGATCGGTGAGTGTTTGTGGTAATCGGTGAGTGTTTGTGGTAATTGGTGAGGGTGTGAGTGTGTTTGGTAATCGGTGAGTGTGTGAGTGTTTGTGGTAATCTGTGAGTGTTTGTGGTGATCAGCGAGTGTTTGTGGTAATCGGTGAGTGTTTGTGGTAATCGGTGGGGGTGTGAGTGTGAGTGTTTGTGGCAATCGGTAAGTGTGTGAGTGTTTGTGGTGATCGGTGAGTGTGTGAGTGTTTGTGGTAATCTTGTGTAATCGGCGAGTGTTTGTGGTAATCAGTGAGTGCTTGTGGTAATCGGTGAGTGTTTGTGGTAATCGGTGAGTGGTGAGGGTGTGAGTGTTTGTGGTGATCGGTGAGTGTGTGAGTGTTTGTGGTAATCGGTGGTGAGTGTGTGAGTGTTTGTGGTAATCGGTGAGTGTGTGAGGGTTT
>NW_025756463.1:0-6511 GCF_021184085.1 Oncorhynchus gorbuscha
TGGATCAGAACCAGTCAGTATCTGGTGTGGATCAGAAAACCAGTCAGTATCTGGTGTGGATCAGAAAACCAGTCAGTATCTGGTGTGGATCAGAACCAGTCAGTATCTGGTGTGGACTGAAAACCAGTCAGTATCTGGTGTGGATCAGAAACCAGTCAGTATCTGGTGGATCAGAAACCAGTCAGTATCTGGTGGATCAGAAAACCAGTCAGTATCTGGTGGGATCAGAGAACCAGTCAGTATCTGGTGTGGAATCAGAGAACCAGTCAGTATCTGGTGGATCAGAAAACCAGTCAGTATCTGGTGTGATCAGAAACCAGTCAGTATCTGGTGTGGATCAGAAAACCAGTCAGTATCTGGTGTGGATCAGAAAACCAGTCAGTATCTGGTGTGATCAGAACCAGTCAGTATCTGGTGGGATCAGAAACCAGTCAGTATCTGGTGTGGACTGAAACCAGTCAGTATCTGGTGTGGATCAGAACCAGTCAGTATCTGGTGTGGATCAGAAAACCAGTCAGTATCTGGTGTGGATCAGAAAACCAGTCAGTATCTGGTGTGGATCAGAACCAGTCAGTATCTGGTGTGGATCAGAAAACCAGTCAGTATCTGGTGTGGATCAGAGAACCAGTCAGTATCTGGTGTGGATCAGAAAACCAGTCAGTATCTGGTGTGGATCAGAACCAGTCAGTATCTGGTGTGGATCAGAGAACCAGTCAGTATCTGGTGTGGATCAGAAAACCAGTCAGTATCTGGTGTGGATCAGAAAACCAGTCAGTATCTGGTGTGGATCAGAGAACCAGTCAGTATCTGGTGTGGATCAGAACCCGTCAGTATCTGGTGTGGATCAGAGAACCAGTCAGTATCTGGTGTGGATCAGAACACCAGTCAGTATCTGGTGTGGATCAGAGAACCAGTCAGTATCTGGTGTGGATCAGAACACCAGTCAGTATCTGGTGTGGATCAGAGAACCAGTCAGTATCTGGTGTGGATCAGAACACCAGTCAGTATCTGGTGTGGATCAGAGAACCAGTCAGTATCTGGTGTGGATCAGAAAACCAGTCAGTATCTGGTGTGGATCAGAAAACCAGTCAGTATCTGGTGTGGATCAGAAAACCAGTCAGTATCTGGTGTGGATCAGATAACCAGTCAGTATCTGGTGGATCAGAGAACCAGTCAGTATCTGGTGTGGATCAGAAAACCAGTCAGTATCTGTGTGGATCAGAAAACCAGTCAGTATCTGTGTGATCAGAGAACCAGTCAGTATCTGTGGATCAGAAAACCAGTCAGTATCTGGTGTGGATCAGATCACCAGTCAGTATCTGGTGTGGATCAGAAAACCAGTCAGTATCTGGTGTGGATCAGAGAACCAGTCAGTATCTGGTGTGGATCAGAGAACCAGTCAGTATCTGGTGTGGATCAGAACACCAGTCAGTATCTGGTGTGGATCAGAGAACCAGTCAGTATCTGGTGTGGATCAGAAAACCAGTCAGTAACAGGGAAGTCTCTTCTCTTCTATTGGTGCGTAACAGGGAAGTCTTCTCTTCTCCTCTATTGGTGCGTTACTGGCTGTAGGGAAGTGGCAGGGAAGTCAGGCACAGGAGAGCAGAACTGGGAGCAGTTTAATGAGGCAAAACCGAAGGCACCCAGAACAACAAGTTATGGGTTGAAATTACCGCAAACCAGTATATAACGCAAACCAGTCTATAACGCAAACCAGTATATAACGCACGTACACAAAAAACAATTCCACACACAGACATGGGGACAGACACACAGACATGGGGACAGACAATCAGACATGGGGACAGACACACAGACATGGGGACAGACACACAGACACACAGACATGGGGACAGACACACAGACATGGGGACAGACATATAAGACATGGGGACAGACACACAGACACACAGACATGGGGGTTATAAGACATGGGGACAGACACACAGACATGGGGGTTATAAGACATGGGGACAGACACACAGACATGGGGACAGACAATCAGACATGGGGACAGACACACAGACATGGGGACAGACACACAGACACACAGACATGGGGACAGACACACAGACATGGGGACAGACATATAAGACATGGGGACAGACACACAGACACACAGACATGGGGGTTATAAGACATGGGGACAGACACACAGACATGGGGGTTATAAGACATGGGGACAGACACACAGACATGGGGACAGACACACAGACATGGGGACAGACACACAGACACACAGACATGGGGACAGACACACAGACATGGGGACAGACATATAAGACATGGGGACAGACATGGGGACAGACACAGACATGGGGACAGACATATAAGACATGGGGACAGACATGGGGACAGACACACAGACACACAGACATGGGGACAGAAACACAGACATGGGGACAGACATATAAGACACACAGACATGGGGACAGACACACAGACATGGGGACAGACACACAGACATGGGGACAGACACACAGACATGGGGACAGACATATAAGACATGGGGACAGACACACAGACACACAGACATGGGGACAGACACACAGACATGGGGACAGACACACAGACATGGGGACATACACACAGACATGGGGACAGACACACAGACATGGGGACAGACACACAGACATGGGGACAGACATATAAGACATGGGGACAGACACACAGACACACAGACATGGGGACAGACACACAGACATGGGGACAGACACACAGACATGGGGACATACACACAGACATGGGGACAGACACACAGACATGGGGACAGACACACAGACATGGGGACAGACATATAAGACATGGGGACAGACACACAGACATGGGGACAGAGACACAGACATGGGGACAGACACACAGACATGGGGACAGACATATAAAACATGGGGACAGACACACAGACATGGGGACAGACATATAAGACATGGGGACAGACACACAGACACACAGACATGGGGACAGACACACAGACATGGGGACAGACACACAGACATGGGGACATACACACAGACATGGGGACAGACACACAGACATGGGGACAGACACACAGACATGGGGACAGACATATAAGACATGGGGACAGACACACAGACATGGGGACAGAGACACAGACATGGGGACAGACACACAGACATGGGGACAGACATATAAAACATGGGGACAGACACACAGACATGGGGACAGACATATAAGACATGGGGACAGACACACAGACATGGGGACAGACATATAAGACATGGGGACAGACACACAGACATGGGGACAGACATATAAGACATGGGGACAGACACACAGACATGGGGACAGACATATAAGACATGGGGACAGACACACAGACATGGGGACAGACATATAAGACATGGGGACAGACACACAGACATGGGGACAGACATATAAGACATGGGGACAGACACACAGACATGGGGACAGACATATAAGACATGGGGACAGACACACAGACATGGGGACAGACACACAGACATGGGGACATACACACAGACATGGGGACAGACACACAGACATGGGGACAGACACACAGACATGGGGACAGACATATAAGACATGGGGACAGACACACAGACATGGGGACAGACACACAGACATGGGGACAGACATATAAGACATGGGGACAGACACACAGACATGGGGACAGACATATAAGACATGGGGACAGACACATAGACATGGGGACAGACACACAGACATGGGGACAGACATATAAGACATGGGGACAGACACACAGACATGGGGACAGACATATAAGACATGGGGACAGACACACAGACATGGGGACAGACACACAGACATGGGGACAGACACACAGACATGGGGACAGACACACAGACATGGGGACAGACACACAGACATGGGGACAGACATATAAGACATGGGGACAGACACACAGACATGGGGACAGACACACAGACATGGGGACAGACACACAGACATGGGGACAGACACACAGACATGGGGACAGACACACAGACATGGGGACAGACACACAGACATGGGGACAGACACACAGACATGGGGACAGACACACAGACATGGGGACAGACATATAAGACATGGGGACAGACACACAGACATGGGGACAGACACAGACATGGGGACAGACACACAGACATGGGGACAGACACACAGACATGGGGACAGACACACAGACATGGGGACAGACACACAGACATGGGGACAGACACACAGACATGGGGACAGACACACAGACATGGGGACAGACACACAGACATGGGGACAGACACACAGACATGGGGACAGACACACAGACATGGGGACAGACACACAGACATGGTAGTCTATTCTAGAAAATAAAAATAAAGGTAGATCGTCGATGGCTAGAAAACCTGTGACGTCGACCGATGCCCAGAACAAGGACATTTATTCTCCTCTCCTCTCCTCTCCTCTCCTCTCCCTCCTCTGTCTCCTCTCCTCTCTCCTCTCCTCTCTTGTCTTCCTCTCCTCTCCTCTCCTGTCTTCTCTTCTCCCTCCTCTCCCTTCTCCTCTCCTCTCCTCTCCCTCTCCCCTCCTCTCCCTTCTCCTCTCCTCTCCTCTCCTCTCCTCTCCTCTCCTGTCTTCTCTTCTCCCCTCCCCTCTCTTCTCTTCTCTTCTCTTCTCTTCTCCTCTCCCCAACCTCATTCATAGTGTTAGTCGGACATCATTGGAGGGAGAATATCTAAGAAACCAAGGAAGGAAACCCTGACTGGCTGATAGAGACTGGAGATAGAAGAGTCACTGTGTGTGTGTGTGTGTGTGTGTGTGTGTGTGTGTGTGTGTGTGTGTGTGTGTGTGTGTGTGTGTGTGTGTGTGTGTGTGTGTGTGTGTGTGTGTGTGTGTGTGTGTGTGTGTGTGTGTGTGTGTGTGTGTGTGTGTGTTGTGTGTTGTGTGTGTTTTGTGTGTGTGTTTGTGTGTGTTGTTGCCACGGTCGGTTTCTGTTTACTTTATTAAAGATGTGGAACTACATTTATGACAACTATGGATCAACATTTAACCCTTACATCTTGAGTTTGAAAACAGTGAACGTGACAACATGATTCTGACATCTGCCGTTTCCATTACACATGTCGAAATCCCCAAAAATAAAACATTGCTTTTGTCAAATAAACCTGGGTCACTGGAAATCTGCCTACTGACTGCATCACTACTTGTCTTTGTGAGCGGTATTGACGCTATGCTGAATGCACCGAGCTGTCTGTCTAAACTACTGGCACAGCTTGGACACCCAGTCATACCCCACAGGACATGCCACCAGAGGTCTCTTCACAGTCCCCAAGTACAGAACAGACTACGGGAGGTGCACAGTACTACATAGAGCCATGACTACATGGAACTCTATTCCACAGTACCACATAGAGCCATGACTACATGGAACTCTATTCCACAGTACTACATAGAGCCATGACTACATGGAACTCTATTCCACAGTACTACATAGAGCCATGACTACATGGAACTCTATTCCCCAGTACTACATAGAGACATGACTACATGGAACTCTATTCCACAGTATTACATAGAGCCATGACTACATGGAACTATATTCCACAGTACTACATAGAGCCATGACTACATGGAACTCTATTCCACAGTACTACATAGAGCCATGACTACATGGAACTCTATTCCACAGTACTACATAGAGCCATGACTACATGGAACTCTATTCCACAGTACTACATAGAGCCATGACTACATGGAACTCTATTCCCCAGTACTACATAGAGACATGACTACATGGAACTATATTCCACAGTACTACATAGAGCCATGACTACATGGAACTATATTCCACAGTACTACATAGAGCCATGACTACATGGAACTCTATTCCACATCAGGAAGTAGAATCAGATTTTAAAAAACAGTACTAGGTAACTGATGCAGCAGTAAAAAAATAAAAGTATGTTGTATGGTGCTATTATACATTTTGTGTTGCAGGTATGTAATGATGTAACAGTATATGATGCACTGATTTATTTTAAAAGAGTAGCTGCAGGAACTAATGGGGATCCATAATTAAACCCCAGGAAGAGTAGCTGCAGAAACTAATGGGGTTCCATATTAAACCCCAGGAAGAGTAGCTGCTGCCTCGGCAGGAACTAATGGGGATCCATATTAAACCCCAGGAAGAGTAGCTGCTGCCTCGGCAGGAACTAATGGGGATCCATAATAAACCCCAGGAAGAGTAGCTGCTGCCTCGGTAGGAACTAATGGGGATCCATATTAAACCCCAGGAAGAGTAGCTGCTGGCTTGGCAGGAACTAATGGGGATCCATAATAAACCCCAGGAAGAGTAGCTGCTGCCTTGGCAGGAACTAAATGGGGCTCCATAATAAACCCCAGGAAGAGTAGCTGCTGCCTTGACAGGAACTAATGGGGATCCATAATAAACCCCAGGAAGAGTAGCTGCTGCCTTGGCAGGAACTAATGGTGATCCCTAGATAAATAAAATGCAAAATTGTTCAGATTCAAAACAAAATGAGTTATTCAGGTT
>NW_025756464.1:0-6511 GCF_021184085.1 Oncorhynchus gorbuscha
GTGAGCTGAATGTCCTGTAATGGTAGGATGGGCTGTTTTCCCAGTCATGAGGGTGAGCTGAATGTACTGTAATGGTAGGATGGGCTGTTTCCCAGTCATGAGGTGAGCTGAATGTCCTGTAATGGTAGGATGGGCTGTTTCCCAGTCATGAGGTGAGAACAGGTCTGTAATGGTAGGATGGGCTGTTTCCCAGTCATGAGGGTGAGCTGAATGTAATGGTAGGATGGGCTGTTTCCCAGTCATGAGGTGAGCTGAATGTCTGTAATGGTAGGATGGGCTGAGTCTGAGGTGAGCTGAATGTCCTGTAATGGTAGGATGGGCTGTTCCCAGTCATGAGGGTGAGCTGAATGTCCTGTAATGGTAGGATGGGCTGTTTCCCAGTCATGAGGGTGAGCTGAATGTACTGTAATGAGTAGGATGGGCTGTTTCCCAGTCATGAGGGTGAAGAACAGGGGCTGTAATGGTAGGATGGGCTGTTTCCCAGTCATGAGGGTGAGCCCTGAATGTCCTGTAATGGTAGGATGGGCTGTTTCCCAGTCTGTGAGGGTGAGCTGAATGTACTGTAATGGTAGGATGGGCTGTTTCCCAGTCATGAGGGGTCTGAAGAGGACAGAATGTACTGTAATGGTAGGATGGGCTGTTTCCCAGTCATGAGGGTGAGCTGAATGTACTGTAATGGTAGGATGGGCTGTTTCCCAGTCATGAGGGTGAGCTGAATGTCCTGTAATGGTAGGATGGGCTGTTTCCCAGTCATGAGGGTGAAGAACAGGTCTGTAATGGTAGGATGGGCTGTTTCCCAGTCATGAGGGTGAGCTGAATGTACTGTAATGGTAGGATGGGCTGTTTCCCAGTCATGAGGGTGAGCTGAATGTACTGTAATGGTAGGATGGGCTGTTTCCCAGTCATGAGGTGAGCTGAATGTACTGTAATGGTAGGATGGGCTGTTTCCCAGTCATGAGGGTGAGCTGGGTCTCTGTAATGGTAGGATGGGCTGTTTCCCAGTCTTGAGGGTGAGCTGAATGTACTGTAATGGTAGGATGGGCTGTTTCCCAGTCATGATGGTGATGAATGTACTGTAATGGTAGGATGGGCTGTTTCCCAGTCTTGAGGGTGAGCTGAACAGGGCTGTAATGGTAGGATGGGCTGTTCCCAGTCATGATGGTGATGAATGGGCTGTAATGGTAGGATAAGGCTGTTTCCCAGTCATGATGGTGAGCTGAATGGGCTGTAATGGTAGGATGGGCTGTTTCCCAGTCATGAGGGTGATCTGAATGTCTGTAATGGTAGGATAGGCTGTTTCCCAGTCATGAGGTGAGCTGAATGTACTGTAATGGTAGGATGGGCTGTTTCCCAGTCATGAGGGTGAAGAACAGGTCTGTAATGGTAGGATGGGCTGTTTCCCAGTCATGAGGTGAGCTGAATGTACTGTAATGGTAGGATGGGCTGTTTCCCAGTCATGAGGTGAGCTGAATGTGTACTGTAATGGTAGGATGGGCTGTTTCCCAGTCATGAGGGTGAGCTGAATGCAACAATGGTAGGATGGGCTGTTTCCCAGTCATGAGGGTGAAGAACAGGTCTGTAATGGTAGGATGGGCTGTTTCCCAGTCATGAGGGTGAGCTGAATGTACTGTAATGGTAGGATGGGCTGTTTCCCAGTCATGAGGGTGAGCTGAATGTACTGTAATGGTAGGATGGGCTGTTTCCCAGTCATGAGGGTGAGCTGAATGCTGTAATAGTAGGATGGGCTGTTCCCAGTCATGATGGTGAGCTGAATGTACTGTAATGGTAGGATGGGCTGTTTCCCAGTCATGATGGTGAGCTGAATGTACTGTAATGGTAGGATGGGCTGTTTCCCAGTCATGATGGGTGAATGGGGCTGAATGTAGGACTGTAATGGTAGGATAGGCTGTTTCCCAGTCATGAGGGTGAGCTGAATGTACTGTAATGGTAGGATGGGCTGTTTCCCAGTCATGAGGGTGAGCTGAATGTACTGTAATGGTAGGATGGGCTGTTTCCCAGTCATGAGGTGAGCTGAATGTACTGTAATGGTAGGATGGGCTGTTTCCCAGTCATGAGGTGAGCTGAATGTACTGTAATGGTAGGATGGGCTGTTTCCCAGTCATGAGGTGAGCTGAATGTACTTTAATGGTAGGATGGGCTGTTTCCCAGTCATGATGGTGATGAACAGGGCTGTAATGGTAGGATGGGCTGTTTCCCAGTCATGAGGGTGAGCTGAATGTACTGTTTAATGGTAGGATGGGCTGTTTCCCAGTCATGAGGGTGAGCTGAATGTACTGTAATGGTAGGATGGGCTGTTTGCCCAGTCATGAGGGTGATGAACAGGTCTGTAATGGTAGGATGGGCTGTTTCCCAGTCATGAGGTGAGCTGAATGTACTGTAATGGTAGGATGGGCTGTTTCCCAGTCATGAGGTGAGCTGAATGTACTGTAATGGTAGGATGGGCTGTTTCCCAGTCATGAGGGTGAGCTGAATGTTTCCAATGGTAGGATCCCCTTCATGGTAGCTGAAGACTGTAAGTTTTGGGCTAGTTTCCCAGTCGCGGTGAACTAGAAGCTGAATGTCTGCTACACTGGTAGGATGGGCTGTTTCCCAGTCATGAGGGTAAAGAACAGGTCTGTAATGGTAGGATGGGCTTTTCCCAGTCATTTGGGTGAGCTGAATGTACTGTAATGGTAGATTTAGATGGGCTGTTTCCCATCAATATGTGCTCTCTCTTGAGCTGAATGACTGTAATGGTAGGATGGGCTGTTTCCCAGTCATGAGGTGAGCTGAACCAACTGTAATGGCACTTTAGGATGGGCTGTTTCAACCAGTCAGCCTGAGGGTGAATAGCTGAATGCAACTGTAATGCATTCAACCGAAATGTATCTGTTTCCCAAGTCATAAGGGTGAAGAATTGCTGGTCTGAGCCTGGTAAGGATGGGCTGTTTCCCAGTCATGAGGTGAGCTGATAATGTACTGTAATGGTAGGATGGGCTGTTTCCCAGTCATGGGGGTCAGAGGCAGAAAGTGTACTGTAATGGTAGGATGGGCTGTTTCCCAGTCATGAGGGTGAGCTGAATGTACTGTAATGGTAGGATGGGCTGTTTCCCAGTCATGAGGGTGAGCTGAATGTACTGTAATGGTAGGATGGGCTGTTTCCCAGTCATGAGGGTGAGCTGAATGTACTGTAATGGTAGGATGGGCTGTTTCCCAGTCATGAGGGTGAACTGAACAGGTCTGTAATGGTAGGATGGGCTGTTTCCCAGTCATGAGGGTGAGCTGAATGTACTGTAATGGTAGGATGGGCTGTTTCCCAGTCATGAGGGTGAGCTGAATGTACTGTAATGGTAGGATGGGCTGTTTCCCAGTCATGAGGGTGAGCTGAATGTACTGTAATGGTAGGATGGGCTGTTTCCCAGTCATGAGGGTGAGCTGAATAGGTACTGTAATGGTAGGATGGGCTGTTTCCCAGTCATGAGGGTGAGCTGAATGTACTGTAATGGTAGGATGGGCTGTTTCCCAGTCATGAGGGTGAGCTGAATGTACTGTAATGGTAGGATGGGCTGTTGCCCAGTCATGATGGTGATGAACAGGGCTGTAATGGTAGGATGGGCTGTTTCCCGGTCTTAGGGTGAGCTGAATGTACTGTAATGGTAGGATGGGCTGTTTCCCAGTCATGAGGGTAGCTGAATGTGCTGTAATGGTAGGATGGGCTGTTGCCCAGTCATGAGGTGATGAACAGGGCTGTAATGAGTGGATGGGCTGTTTCCCAGTCATGAGGTGAGCTGAATGTACTGTAATGGTAGGATGGGGCTGTTTCCCAGTCATGAGGGATGAGCTGAATGTACTGTAATGGTAGGATGGGCTGTTTCCCAGTCATGAGGGTGAAGCTGAATGTACTGTAATGGTAGGATGGGCTGTTGCCCAGTCTGAATGTAGGTGATGGGCTGTTTGTCATGATGGTGATGAATGGGGCTGTAATGGTAGGATGGGCTGTTTCCCAGTCATGAGGTGAGCTGAATGTACTGTAATGGTAGGATGGGCTGTTTCCCAGTCATGAGGGTCTGAATGTACTGTAATAGAGATCATGAGGGTGAGCTGAATGTACTGTAATGGTAGGATGGGCTGTTTCCCAGTCATGATGGTAAGAACAGGTCTGTAATGGTGGGGATGGGCTGTTTCCCAGTCATGAGGGTGAGCTGAATGTACTGTAATGGTAGGATGGGCTGTTTCCCAGTCATGAGGGTGAGCTGAATGTACTGTAATGGTAGGATGGGCTGTTTCCCAGTCATGAGGGTGAGCTGAATGTACTGTAATGGTAGGATGGGCTCTTTCCCAGTCATGAGGGTGAGCTGAATGTACTGTAATGGTAGGATGGGCTGTTTCCCAGTCATGAGGGTGAGCTGAATGTACTTTAATGGTAGGATGGGCTGTTTCCCAGTCATGATGGTGATGAATGGGGCTGTAATGGTAGGATGGGCTGTTTCCCAGTCATGATGGTGATGAACAGGGCTGTAATGGTAGGATGGGCTGTTTCCCAGTCATGAGGGTGAGCTAGATATTACTGTAATGGTAGGATGGGCTGTTTCCCAGTCCTTGGTGGAGCTGAATGTACTGTAATGGTAGGATGGGCTGTTCCCAGTCATGAGGAGTGAGCCTGAATGTACTGTAATGGTAGGATGGGCTCTTTCCCAGTCATGAGGGTGAGCTGAATGTACTGTAATGGTAGGATGGGCTGTTTCCCAGTCATGAGGGTGAGCTGAATGTACTTTGTATGGTAGGATGGGCTGTTTCCCAGTCATGATGGTGATGAATGGGGCTGTAATGGTGGGATGGGCTGTTTAATGGTGGAATGTACTGTGTGTGGGGATGGGCTTTTCCCAGTCATGAGGGTGAGCTGAAGGTGTACTGTAATGGTAGGATGGGCTGTTTCCCAGTCATGAGTGGGTGAGCTGAATGTACTGTAATGGTAGGATGGGCTGTTTCCTGAAATAGAGGTGAGCTTGAATGCATCAGATAGTAGGATGGGCTGTTGCCCACATGAGGGTGAGCTGAATGTACTGTAATGGCAGGAAGGGCTGTTTCCAGTCATGAGGGTGAGCTGAATGTGACGGCAATGGTAGGATGGCTGTTTCCCAAATATGATGGTGATGAATGGGCTGTAATGGTAGGATGGGCTGCTTCTGAATATGATGGTGGATGAACAGGGCTGTAATGGTAGGATGGGCTGTTTCCCAGTCATGAGGGTGAGCTGAATGTACTGTAATGGTAGGATGGGCTGTTTCCCAGTCATGAGGGTGAGCTGAATGTACTGTAATGGTAGGATGGGCTGTTTCCCAGTCATGAGGGTGAGCTGAATGTACTGTAATGGTAGGATGGGCTGTTTCCCAGTCATGAGGGTGAGCTGAATGTACTGTAATGGTAGGATGGGCTGTTTCCCAGTCATGAGGGTGAGCTGAATGTGCTGTAATGGTAGGATGGGCTGTTTCCCAGTCATGAGGGTGAGCTGGAATGTCCTGTAATGGTAGGATGGGCTGTTTCCCAGTCATGAGGGTGATCTGAATGTACTGTAATGGTGGGATGGGCTGTTTCCCAGTCATGAGGGTGAGCTGAATGTACTGTAATGGTAGGATGGGCTGTTTCCCAGTCATGAGGGTGAGCTGAATGTACTGTAATGGTAGGATGGGCTGTTTCCCAGTCATGAGGGTGAGCTGAATGTCACTGTAATGGTAGGATGGGCTGTTTCCCAGTCATGAGGGTGAGCTGAATGTACTGTAATGGTAGGATGGGCTGTTTCCCAGTCATTGAGGGTGAGCTGAATGTACTGTAATGGTAGGATGGGCTGTTTCCCAGTCATGAGGGTGAGCTGAATGTACTGTAATGGTAGGATGGGCTGTTTCCCAGTCATGAGGGTGAGCTGAATGTACTGTAATGGTAGGATGGGCTGTTTCCCAGTCATGAGGGTGAGCTGAATGTACTGTAATGGTAGGATGGGCTGTTTCCAGTCATGAGGGTGAGCTGAATGTACTGTAATGGTAGGATGGGCTGTTTCCCAGTCATGAGGGTGAGAACAGGTCTGTAATGGAGTAGGATGGGCTGTTTCCCAGTCATGAGGTGAGCTGAATGTACTGTAATGGTAGGATGGGCTGTTTCCCAGTCATGAGGGTGAGCTGAATGTACTGTAATGGTAGGATGGGCTGTTTCCCAGTCATGAGGGTGAGCTGAATGTACTGTAATGGTAGGATGGGCTGTTCCCCAGTCACTGAGGGTGAGCTGAATGTACTGTAATGGTAGGATGGGCTGTTTCCCAGTCATGAGGGTGAGCTGAATGTACTGTAATGGTAGGATGGGCTGTTTCCCAGTCATGAGGGTGAATGAACAGGGTCTGTAATGGTAGGATGGGCTGTTTCCCAGGTCATGAGGTGAGCTGAATGTACTGTAATGGTAGGATGGGCTGTTTCCCAGTCATGAGGGTGAGCTGAATGTACTGTAATGGTAGGATGGGCTG
>NW_025756465.1:0-6508 GCF_021184085.1 Oncorhynchus gorbuscha
ATGAGGAGGAGCTCCACCTACATGTTATAATAACAGAGTGATGAGGAGGAGCTCCACCTACATGTTATAATAACAGAGTGATGAGGAGGAGCTCCACCTACATGTTATAATAACAGAGTGATGAGGAGGAGCTCCACCTACATGTTATAATAACAGAGTGATGAGGAGGAGCTCCACCTACATGTTATAATAACAGAGTGATGAGGAGGAGCTCCACCTACATGTTATAATAACAGAGTGATGAGGAGGAGCTCCACCTACATGTTATAATAACAGAGTGATGAGGAGGAGCTCCACCTACATGTTATAATAACAGAGTGGTGAGGAGGAGCTCCACCTACATGTTATAATAACAGAGTGATGAGGAGGAGCTCCACCTACATGTTATAATAACAGAGTGATGAGGAGGAGCTCCACCTACATGTTATAATAACAGAGTGATGAGGAGGAGCTCCACCTACATGTTATAATAACAGAGTGATGAGGAGGAGCTCCACCTACATGTTATAATAACAGAGTGATGAGGAGGAGCTCCACCTACATGTTATAATAACAGAGTGGTGAGGAGGAGCTTCCACCTACATGTTATAATAACAGAGTGATGAGGAGGAGCTCCACCTACATGTTATAATAACAGAGTGATGAGGAGGAGCTCCACCTACATGTTATAATAACAGAGTGATGAGGAGGAGCTCCACCTACATGTTGTAATAACAGAGTGATGAGGAGGAGCTCCACCTACATGTTATAATAACAGAGTGATGAGGAGGAGCACCACCTACAGTGGGGCAAAAAAAGTATTTAGTCAGCCACCAATTGTGCAAGTTCTCCCACTTAAAAAGATGAGAGGCCCTTAATTTTCATCATAGGTACACTTCAACTATGACAGACAAAATGAGAGAGAAAAATCCAGAAAATCACATTGTAGGATTTTTTATGAATTTATTTGCAAATTATGGTGGAAAATAAGTATTTGGTCAATAACAAAAGTTTATCTCAATACTTTGTTATATACCCTTTGTTGGCAATGACATGATGTCAAACGTTTTCTGTAAGTCTTCACAAGGTTTCACACACTGTTGCTTGTATTTTGGCCCATTCCTCCATGCAGATCTCATTTAGAGCAGTGATGTTTTGGGGCTGTTGCTGGGCAACACGGACTTTCAACTTCCTCCAAAGATTTTCTATGGGGTTGAGATCTGGAGACTGGCTAGGCCACTCCAGGACCTTGAAATGCTTCTTACGAAGCCACTCCTTCGTTGCCCGGGGCGGTGTGTTTGGGATCATTGTCATGCTGAAAGACCCAGACACGTTTCATCTTCAATGCCCTTGCTGATGGCTTTGTTACTTTGGTCCCAGCACTCTGCAGGTCATTCACTAGGTCCCCCGTGTGGTTCTGAGATTTTTGCTCACCGTTCTTGTGATAATTTAGACCCCACGGAGTGAGATCTTGCATGGAGCCCCAGGTCGGGAGATTATCAGTGGTCTTGTATGTGTCTTCCATTTTCCTAATAATTGCTCTCACAGTTGATTTCTTCAAACCAGCTGCTTACCTATTGCAGATTCAGTCTTCCCCAGCCTGGTACAGGTCTACAATTTTGTTTCTGGTGTCCTTTGACAGCTCTTTGGTGGCCATTGGAGTTTGGAGTGTGACTGTTTGAGGTTGTGGACAGGTGTCTGCTATACTGATAACAAGTTCAATCAGGTTCCATTAATACAGGTAGCGAGTGGAGGACAGAGGAGCCTCTTAAAGAAAGAAGTTACAGGTCTGTGAGAGCCAGAAATATTGCTTGTTTGGTGACCAAATACTTATTTTCAAATGTCTGAAACACAACAACATGTTTTTCTTATTTTTAAGCCCAAACAAAGAACTGCTGATGCTCCTTAAATGAGTTAAATCAAATGAATCTTCATCTGTATCTGTCTAAATGAATCCACGACCACCTGACTCTTCATTGTATCTGTCCCTACCAAATGAATCACGACCACCTGACTCTTCATCAATATCTGTCCCTGCCAAATGAATCACGACCACCTGACTCTTCATCTGTATCTGTCCCTACCAAATGAATCACGACCACCTGACTCTTCATCTGTATCTGTCCCTGCCAAATGAATCACGATACCTGACTCTTCATCTGTATCTGTCTCTGCCAAATGAATCACGACCACCTGACTCTTCATCTATATCTGTCCCTGCCAAATGAATCACGATACCTGACTCTTCATCTATATCTGTCCCTGCCAAATGAATCACGATACCTGACTCTTCATCTATATCTGTCCCTGCCAAATGAATCACGACCACCTGACTCTTCATCTATATCTGTCCCTGCCAAATGAATCACGACCACCTGACTCTTCATCTATATCTGTCCCTACCAAATGAATCACGACCACCTGACTCTTCATCTATATCTGTCCCTACCAAATGAATCACGACCACCTGTTCGTCTGTCTGTTACGTGTTTCGTTCCTGATACATTTAATAAGAACAAAACTAAGGGCCCCTCTGCACAAAGCTTCTGTTTGGTCATAAAGAATTACTTCAACAACATTGTTTACTGTCACCCATTTTATTAACTCTGGTTGAGGTTCGGCGATAAATGCAAGCCACCCTTTAAAATGGACAACATACTAAATGCAAGCCACCCTTTAAAATGGACAACATACTAAATGCAAGCCACCCTTTAAAATGGACAACATACTAAATGCATAGCACCCTTTAAAATGGACAACATACTAAATGCATAGCACCCTTTAAAATGGACAACATACTAAATGCATAGCACCCTTTAAAATGGACAACATACTAAATGCAAGCCACCCTTTAAAATGGACAACATACTAAATGCAAGCCACCCTTTAAAATGGACAACATACTAAATGCATCTTTAGATCCACGTTATGTGTGTAAATCCAGTCCATTACTACTACTACCCATACTACCTCTACTACTACCCATACTACCTCTACTACTACCCATACTACCTCTACTACTACTACCCATACTACCTCTACTACCCATACTACCTCTACTACTACTACCCATACTACCTCTACTACTACTACTACCATACTACCATCCTACTACTACTACCTCTTCTACTACTACTACCCATACTACCTCTACTACTACTACCCATATTACCTCTTCTACTACTACCCATACTACCTCTACTACTACTACCCATACTACCTCTACTACTACTACCTCTTCTACTACCTATACTACCTCCACTACTACCCATACTACCTCTACTACTACCCATACTACTACTACTACTACCCATACTACCTCTACTACTACTACTACCCATACTACCTCTACTACTACCCATACTACTACTACCCATACTACCTCTTCTACTACCCATACTACCTCTACTACTACCCATACTACCTCTTCTACTACCTATACTACCTCTATTACTACCCATACTACCTCTACTACTACTACTACCCATACTACTCTTCTACTACCCATACTACCTCTACTACTACCCATACTACCTTTACTACTACTACCCATACTACCTC
Source organism: Oncorhynchus gorbuscha (assembly GCF_021184085.1). Taxonomy (NCBI): domain Eukaryota; kingdom Metazoa; phylum Chordata; class Actinopteri; order Salmoniformes; family Salmonidae; genus Oncorhynchus; species Oncorhynchus gorbuscha. The sequence continues at coordinate 3,541 of NW_025756465.1, forward strand.
TACTACTACCCATACTACCTCTACTACTACTACCCATACTACCTCTACTACTACTACTACCCATACTACCTCTTCTACTACTACTACCCATACTAGCTCTACTACTACTACCCATACTACCTCTACTACTACTACATCTACTACTACTACCCATACTACCTCTTCTACTACCCATACTAGCTCTACTACTACCCATACTACCTCTACTACTACCCATACTACCTTTACTACTACTACCCATACTACCTCTACTACTACCCATACTACCTCTACTACTACTACCCATACTACCTCTACTACTACTACTACCCATACTACCTCTTCTACTACTACTACCCATACTAGCTCTACTACTACTACCCATACTACCTCTACTACTACTACATCTACTACTACTACCCATACTACCTCTACTACTACTACCCATATTACCTCTTCTACAACTACCCATACTACCTCTACTACTACTACTACCCATATTACCTCTACTACTACTACCCATATTACCTCTACTACTACTACATCTACTACTACTACCCATACTACCTCTACTACTACTACCCATATTACCTCTTCTACTACTACCCATACTACATCTACTACTACTACCCATACTACCTCTACTACTACTACCCATACTACCTCTACTACCCATACTACCTCTACTACTACTACCCATACTACCTCTACTACTACTACTACCCATACTACCTCTACTACTACTACCTCTTCTACTACTACTACCCATACTACCTCTACTACTACTACCCATATTACCTCTTCTACTACTACCCATACTACCTCTACTACTACTACCCATACTACCTCTACTACTACTACCTCTTCTACTACCTATACTACCTCCACTACTACCCATACTACCTCTACTACTACCCATACTACTACTACTACTACCCATACTACCTCTACTACTACTACTACCCATACTACCTCTACACTACTACCCATACTACTACTACCTCATACTACCTACTTCTACTACCCATACTACCTCTACTACTACCCATACTACCTCTTCTACTACCTATACTACCTCTCTATTACTACCCATACTACCTCTACTACTACTACTACCCATACTACTCTTCTACTAATCCATACTACCTCTTCTAACCATACTACCTCTACTACTACCCATACTACCTCTACTACTACTACCCATACTACCTCATACTACTACCCATACTACCTCTACTACTACTACCCATACTACCTCTACTACTACTACTACCCATACTACCTCTTCTACTACTACTACCCATACTAGCTCTACTACTACTACCCATACTACCTCTACTACTACTACATCTACTACTACTACCCATACTACCTCTTCTACTACACCATACTAGCCTCTACTACTACCCATACTACCTCTACTACTACCCATACTACCTCTACTACTACTACCCATACTACCTCTACTACTACTACTACCCATACTACCTCTACTACTACTACCCATACTACCTCTTACTACTACTACCCATACTACCTCTACTACTACTACTACCCATACTAGCTCTACTACTACTACCCATACTACCTCTACTACTACTACATCTGACTACTACTACCCATACTACACTACTACTACCCATATTACCTCTTCTACAACTACCCATACTACCTCTACTACTACTACTACCCATATTACCTCTACTACTACTACCCATATTACCTCTACTACTACTACATCTACTACTACTACCCATACTACCTCTACTACTACTACCCATATTACCTCTTCTACTACTACCCATACTACATCTACTACTACTACCCATACTACCTCTACTACTACCCATACTACCTCTACTACTACTACCCATACTACCTCTACTACTACTACCCATACTACTACTACTACCCATATTACCTCTACTACTACTACTAACCATATTACCTCTACTACCCATATTACCTCTACTACTACTACTAACCATATTACCTCTACTACCCATATTACCTCTTCTACTACTACCCATACTACCTCTACTACTACTACTACCCATATTACCTCTACTACCCATATTACCTCTTCTACTACTACCCATACTACCTCTACTACTACCCATACTACCTCTACTACTACTACTACCCATACTACCTGTACTACTACCCATACTACCTCTACTACTACCCATACTACCTCTACTACTACTACCCATACTACCTCTACTACTACTACCCATACTACCTCTACTACTACTACTACCCATATTACCTCTACTACTACTACTACTAACCATATTACCTCTACTACCCATATTACCTCTACTACTACTACTAACCATATTACCTCTACTACCCATATTACCTCTTCTACTACTACCCATACTACCTCTACTACTACTACTCCATACTACCTCTACTACTACTACTACCCATACTACCTCTCTCTACTACTACCACTTCACTACTTCTACTACTACCCATACCACTCTCACTACTACCACATCTACTACTACTACTCCATACTACTCTCTTCTACCACCCTATACTAGCTCTACTAACTACTCCACTACTACTCTACTACTCTACCACACTACCTTTACTACTACTACCCATACTACCTCTACTACTACCACATACTACCTCTACTACTACTACCACATACTACCTCTACACTACTACTACCCATACTACCTCTTCTACTACTACCACTCATACTAGCTCTACTACTACTACCATACTACTCTACTACTACTACATCTACTACTACTACTCCATACTAATACTACTACTACTACCATATTACCTCTTCTACTAACTACCTCATACTACCTCTACTACTACTACTACCCATATTACCTCTACTACTACTACCCATATTACCTCTACTACTACTACATCTACTACTACTACCCATACTACCACTCTACTACTACCCATATTACCTCTTCTACTACTACCCATACTACATCTACTACTACTACCCATACTA
>NW_025756466.1:0-6508 GCF_021184085.1 Oncorhynchus gorbuscha
CCGGAGTGTCTGTGTCCTATAGCGTTTCCAGGGCTGACCTCCCACAGTGTCTGTGTCCTATAGCGTTTCCAGGGCTGACCTCCGGAGTGTCTCTGTCTGCGTTTTACAGTGTTTTCAGGGCTGACCTCCAGAGTGTCTGTGTCCTATAGCGTTTCCAGGGCTGACCTCCCACAGTGTCTGTGTCCTATAGCGTTTCCAGGGCTGACCTCTGGAGTGTCTCTGTCTGTGTTTTACAGTGTTTCCAGGGCTGACCTCCCACAGTGTCTGTGTCCTATAGCGTTTCCAGGGCTGACCTCCGGAGTGTCTCTGTCTGTGTCCTACAGTGTTTCCAGGGCTGACCTCCGGAGTGTCTCTGTCTGTGTTTTACAGTGTTTCCAGGGCTGACCTCCGGAGTGTCTGTGTCCTATAGCGTTTCCAGGGCTGACCTCCCACAGTGTCTGTGTCCTATAGCGTTTCCAGGGCTGACCTCCGGAGTGTCTCTGTCTGCGTTGTACAGTGTTTTCAGGGCTGACCTCCAGAGTGTCTGTGTCCTATAGCGTTTCCAGGGCTGACCTCCCACAGTGTCTGTGTCCTATAGCGTTTCCAGGGCTGACCTCTGGAGTGTCTCTGTCTGTGTTTTACAGTGTTTCCAGGGCTGACCTCCCACAGTGTCTGTGTCCTATAGCGTTTCCAGGGCTGACCTCCGGAGTGTCTCTGTCTGTGTCCTACAGTGTTTCCAGGGCTGACCTCCGGAGTGTCTCTGTCTGTGTCCTATATCGTTTCCAGGGCTGACCTCCCAGAGTGTCTGTGTTCTATAGTGTTTCCAGGGCCGAACTCCAGAGCTGCTCTCCTCTCCTTGTAAGTGCGTCCACAAGCTCCAACTGATGCCAACGTTTCCTTGTGCAGTAATGCAATATTTATATGCTGAAAAGCCTTCCTGACACACACACACACACACACACACACACACACACACACACACACACACACACACACACACACACACACACACACACACACACACACACACACACACACACACACACACACACACAACACAGTGGATATATGGGAGACAGGTTAAAGTCATACTATCCTATTTTTTTCCCCTTCTCTGTTTCTGTAACATGTGAATCTTCAGCCGCCCCGCTGTCTTTCCCTGTCTTCTCCTTTATCAGCCCCCTGGAAGATATTGTCTTTCCCTGTCTTCTCCTTTATCAGCCCCCGGAACATATAGTCTTTCCCTGTCTTCTCCTTTATCAGCCCCCGGAACATATTGTCTTTCCCTGTCTTCTCCTTTATCAGCACCCGGAACATATAGTCTTTCCCTGTCTTCTCCTTTATCAGCCCCCGGAACATACTGTCTTTCCCTGTCTTCTGCTTTATCAGCCCCCGGAACATATTGTCTTTCCCTGTCTTCTCCTTTATCAGCCCCCGGAACATATTGTCTTTCCCTGTCTTCTCCTTTATCAGCACCCGGAACATATTGTCTTTCCCTGTCTTCTCCTTTATCAGCCCCCGGAACATACTGTCTTTCCCTGTCTTCTCCTTTATCAGCCCCCCTAACATATTGTCTTTCCCTGTCTTCTCCTTTATCAGCCCCCGAACATACTGTCTTTCCCTGTCTTCTCCTTTATCAGCCCCGGAACATACTGTCTTTCCCTGTCTTCTCCTTTATCAGCCCCGGAAAATACTGTCTTTCCCTGTCTTCTCCTTTATCAGCCCCGGAACATACTGTCTTTCCCTGTCTTCTCCTTTATCAGCCCCCGAACATACTGTCTTTCCCTGTCTTCTGCTTTATCAGCCCCCGGAACATACTGTCTTTCCCTGTCTTCTCCTTTATCAGCCCCCGGAACATACTGTCTTTCCCTGTCTTCTCCTTTATCAGCACCCGGAACATACTGTCTTTCCCTGTCTTCTGCTTTATCAGCCCCCGGAACATATTGTCTTTCCCTGTCTTCTCCTTTATCAGCCCCCGGAAAATACTGTCTTTCCCTGTCTTCTCCTTTATCAGCCCCGGAACATACTGTCTTTCCCTGTCTTCTCCTTTATCAGCCCCCGGAACATACTGTCTTTCCATGTCTTCTGCTTTAACAGCCCCCGGAACATACTGTCTTTCCCTGTCTTCTCCTTTATCAGCCCCCGGAACATACTGTCTTTCCCTGTCTTCTCCTTTATCAGCCCCCGGAACATACTGTCTTTCCCTGTCTTCTGCTTTATCAGCCCCCGGAACATATTGTCTTTCCCTGTCTTCTCCTTTATCAGCCCCCGGAAAATACTGTCTTTCCCTGTCTTCTCCTTTATCAGCCCCGGAACATACTGTCTTTCCCTGTCTTCTCCTTTATCAGCCCCGGAACATACTGTCTTTCCCTGTCTTCTGCTTTATCAGCCCCGGAACATACTGTCTTTTCCCTGTCTTCTGCTTTATCAGCCCCCGGAACATATTGTCTTTCCCTGTCTTCTCCTTTATCAGCCCCCGGAACATACTGTCTTTCCCTGTCTTCTCCTTTATCAGCCCCGGAACATACTGTCTTTCCCTGTCTTCTCCTTTATCAGCCCCCGAACATACTGTCTTTCCCTGTCTTCTGCTTTATCAGCCCCCGGAACATATTGTCTTTCCCTGTCTTCTCCTTTATCAGCCCCCGGAACATACTGTCTTTCCCTGTCTTCTGCTTTATCAGCCCCCGGAAAATATTGTTTTTCCTGTCTTCTCCTTTATCAGCCCCCGGAACATACTGTCTTTCCCTGTCTTCTGCTTTATCAGCCCCCGGAAAATATTGTTTTTCCTGTCGCGGCTGTGAAGGTGGATGTGGTTGTTAAGAATTAAATTTCACTCGGAACAGGCTTCATTATCTTTTGTATGTGTGTCTCCACGTGCGTGGGCGCGTGACGGAGAGGCTTTGAACACTCACCCCAATTTGTAGCCACACGCGCACACAAACACACACACACACCTCCTCCCTCCACTCTGTTTCCATGCTAGGCAGTTTGCCATGGCAGAGAGAGGTCAGACAACATGTGATTCTGCAGTGGTGGTGTGGAATGCATTCAGCCCCAGTCCCCAGGCTCTGAATGACAACCAGCCAGCCAGCCCAGCCCAGCCCAGCCCCTGCCAGGCAGCCCAGCCAGCCAGCCCAGCCAGCCAGGCAGCCCAGCCAGCCAGGCAGCCAGCCACAGGTCTACAACACCAGGAACAATACATATGTCCATCTGCTGGACTAAATGGTTGCACTACTTATAGTTTCACTAGTGTTTTCAGAACCACTAAATTATACGCCTTTCAGTTTCAGGGAGGAAAGTCAGTTAGTGTTTGGTCATATGCCCAGTTCTGTTGGGTTTTTGTTTGTTAGTGCGCTGAACCAGACTAATAGTCATTGATGGATTTTTCTCACTGTGTCCTTCCTACCTCAGATATCCAAAACCGTCACATCAAATGAGTTAAAAGCTCAGTCTTAGAATGTTGACGACTATTATACACAATAAAAGAGAAGTCATTGAATTCCCAGATAGATTATGGATTTGGATGTTCAACAGGTTCAAAGAAACTAATTAGGTCCACTGACAGTCAGTACATTCGTCGCCTTTGATTCTGAGTATAGTCCAATTGTGATGGAAGCTGAACTATCACTTTGTCATTCTACTTGACTGGTAACATATTACAATGATAAAAGCAATTAGAACCTTTTGATTCATCTTACCAAAGTATCATATCTTCAGTTATTTTATCCCTGTAAGGATTTTAGTCCACTGTTTACTCAGTTGTTGAAGAAATGCCTGGACTAATAGCTTTCTGAGTTTTTACGATATCATTGTTACACAAATCTAACACCTCCATTTCATTTAACACCACCATCTCCGTGCCTTCCCAGAAATCAATGTTCCCTTTCTCTCTAATAAGCTTCAAAGAAGCAAAGAGACAGTTGCCATTGTTTTCAGTCTCCACGTCTGGTGTTCACAATGGATGCCCCAAAAATGGCTCCCTGTGAGGCCTACGTCTTTGCCAGTTTTCTGCTTGGAGTTGGGAAAGGAATGGTCCCTGACCCAGTCCAGAAACAACCCCTAGCCTCCACCAACTAGACACTTACTGTACATCTGAAAATAATTGGATAGATATAAGCAATATGGTAGTTGGGTCCACCTTGCCCTCTGATAAACTAAGTGCAACTTCCGCTATATAGCTAATACCCATCCAATCTTCTCAGATCATACACAAATGCCTAATGCTTCTGTTAGGGGATGTTTCTAGACTTGGCCTAATGCCTCTGTTAGGGGCTGTTTCTAGACTTGGCCTAATGCTTCTGTTAGGGGCTGTTTCTAGACTTGGCCTAATGCCTTTGTTAGGGCTGTTTCTAGACTTGGCCTAATGCCTCTGTTAGGGCTGTTTCTAGACTTGGCCTAATGCCTCTGCTAGGGGCTGTTTCTAGACTTGGTCTCATGCCTCTGTTAGGGGCTGTTTCTAGACTTGGCCTAATGCTTCTGTTAGGGGCTGTTTCTAGACTTGGCCTAATGCCTCTGTTAGGGCTGTTTCTAGACTTGGCCTAATGCCTCTGTTAGGGCTGTTTCTAGACTTGGTAGGCTGGTAGGCTGGTCCTGTCACCCAGGCTGGTAGGCTGGTCCTGTCGCCCAGGCTGGTCCTGTCGCCCAAGCTGGTCCTGTCGCCCAGGCTGGTCCTGTCGCCCAGGCTGGTCCTGTCACCCAGGCTGGTAGGCTGGTCCTGTCACCCAGGCTGCTAGGATGGTCCTGTCGCCCAGGCTGGTCCTGTCGCCCAGGCTGGTCCTGTCGCCCAGGCTGGTCCTGTCGCCCAGGCTGGTCCTGTCCCAGGCTGGTCCTGTCGCCCAGGCTGGTCCTGTCGCCCAGGCTGGTCCTGTCGCCCAGGCTGGTCCTGTCGCCCAGACTGGTCCTGTCACCCAGGCTGGTCCTGTCACCCAGGCTGGTAGGCTGGTCCTGTCACCCAGGCTGGTCCTGTCACCCAGGCTGGTAGGCTGGTCCTGTCACCCAGGCTGGTCCTGTCGCCCAGGCTGGTAGGCTGGTCCTGTCACCCAGGCTGGTCCTGTCGCCCAGGCTGGTAGGCTGGTCCTGTCACCCAAACTGGTCCTGTCACCCAAACTGGTCCTGTCACCCAGGCTGGTAGGCTGGTCCTGTCACCCAGGCTGGTAGGCTGGTCCTGTCACCCAGGCTGGTAGGCTGGTCCTGTCACCCAGGCTGGTAGGCTGGTCCTGTCACCCAGGCTGATAGGCTGGTCCTGTCACCCAGGCTGGTAGGCTGGTCCTGTCACCCAGGCTGGTAGGCTGGTCCTGTCACCCAGGCTGGTAGGCTGGTCCTGTCACCCAGGCTAGTCCTGTCACCCAGGCTGGTAGGCTGGTCCTGTCACCCATGCTGGTCCTGTCACCCAGGCTGGTAGGCTGGTCCTGTCACCCAGGCTGGTCCTGTCACCCAGGCTGGTAGGCTGGTCCTGTCACCCAGGCTGGTCCTGTCACCCAGGCTGGTAGGCTGGTCCTGTCACCCAGGCTGGTCCTGTCACCCAGGCTGGTAGGCTGGTCCTGTCACCCAGGCTGGTCCTGTCACCCAGGCTGGTAGGCTGGTCCTGTCACCCAGGCTGGTCCTGTCACCCAGGCTGGTCCTGTCACCCAGGCTGGTAGGCTGGTCCTGTCACCCAGGCTGGTCCTGTCACCCAGGCTGGTCCGGTCACCCAGGCTGGTAGGCTGGTCCTGTCACCCAGGCTGGTCCGGTCACCCAGGCTGGTCCGGTCACCCAGGCTGGTCCTGTCACCCAGGCTGGTCCTGTCACACAGACTGCTGCTTGTTCCCGTGTCACAGGATCAGGCCCCCAGTCTTACATCTGTCTGACATTTAGCTCCTTTGTTTGTGTCAGCGTTCCATGGGTGCGTCACGACATCATTTCAGCTCAGAGGACAGGGCTAGACAGGCTGTGTGTGTGTGTGTGTGTGTGTGTGTGTGTGTGTGTGTGTGTGTGTGTGTGTGTGTGTGTGTGTGTGTGTGTGTGTGTGCGTGTGTGTTTTGGCACATGGCGGTGCGCGCGCACACGTGTCTCTGTATATATAATGTCCATGTGTGTAATGGAGCAGGAGGCATCACCTTGTCAGACCTCCAGCTAAGCAGCATCACCGCTACAGGCATCTGTCTTCATGAGGGAGGGAGGGAGGGATCTGGCTGTACCGCTGCTGCAGGGTCAAGAGATTACAAACTCAATTGTGCTCCTCAGGCGAAGGTTTGTCTGCTCAGCAACTTCCTCCCGGTGACAGATGAGAGCGAGGGAGGGAAAGGGAGGAGAGGATGCCCCGCTGCCTCGTCCTCCTCCAGACATCCTCCTCTCTCGCCCTGTGTGTGTCACAATCTGAGGCTTGATGACCAGACAGCTTCTCCTGTACCATCTCCACTCCATTACAGCTTCTCCTGTACCACCTCCACTCCATTACAGCTTCTCCTGTACCACCTCCACTCCATTACAGCTTCTCCTGTACCACCTCCACTCCAACACAGCTTCTCCTGTACCACCTCCACTCCAAAAT
>NW_025756467.1:0-6507 GCF_021184085.1 Oncorhynchus gorbuscha
TTCTGACATAGTAACTTACTGTTCCTCTGACATAGTAACTTATTGTACCTCTGACATAGTAACTTACTGTTCCTCTGACATAGTAACTTACTGTACCTCTGACATAGTAACTTTCTGTTTCTCTGACATAGTAACTTACTGTTCCTCTGACATAGTAACTTACTGTACCTCTGACATAGTAACTTACTGTACCTCTGACATAGTAACTTACTGTACCTCTGACATAGTAACTTACTGTACCTCTGACATAGTAACTTACTGTACCTCTGACATAGTAACTTACTGTACCTCTGACATAGTAACTTACTGACATAGTAACTTACTGTACCTCTGACATAGTAACTTACTGACATAGTAACTTACTGTACCTCTGACATAGTAACTTACTGTACCTCTGACATAGTAACTTACTGTACCTCTGACATAGTAACTTACTGTACCTCTGACATAGTAACTTACTGACATAGTAATTTACTGTACCTCTGACATAGTAACTTACTGACATAGTAACTTACTGTACCTCTGACATAGTAACTTACTGACATAGTAACTTTCTGTTCCTCTGACATAGTAACTTTCTGTTCCTCTGACATAGTAACTTACTGTACCTCTGACATAGTAACTTGCTGTACCTCTGACATAGTAACTTACTGACATAGTAACTTACTGTACCTCTTACTGTACCTCTGACATAGTAACTTACTGTACCTCTGACATAGTAACTTTCTGTACCTCTGACATAGTAACTTACTGACATAGTAACTTACTGTACCTCTGACATTGTAACTTACTGTACCTCTGACATAGTAACTTACTGTACCTCTGACATAGTAACTTACTGACATAGTAACTTACTGTACCTCTGACATAGTAACTTTCTGTTCCTCTGACATAGTAACTTACTGTCTCTCTGACATGTTAACTTACTGTACCTCTGACATAGTAACTTACTGTACCTCTGACATAGTAACTTACTGTACCTCTGACATAGTAACTTACTGTACCTCTGACATAGTAACTTTCTGTACCTCTGACATAGTAACTTACTGACATAGTAACTTACTGTACCTCTGACATTGTAACTTACTGTACCTCTGACATAGTAACTTACTGTACCTCTGACATAGTAACTTACTGTACCTCTGACATAGTAACTTACTGACATAGTAACTTACTGTACCTCTGACATAGTAACTTACTGACATAGTAACTTACTGTACCTCTGACATAGTAACTTACTGTACCTCTGACATAGTAACTTACTGTACCTCTGACATAGTAACTTACTGTACCTCTGACATAGTAACTTACTGACATAGTAATTTACTGTACCTCTGACATAGTAACTTACTGACATAGTAACTTACTGTACCTCTGACATAGTAACTTACTGACATAGTAACTTTCTGTTCCTCTGACATAGTAACTTTCTGTTCCTCTGACATAGTAACTTACTGTACCTCTGACATAGTAACTTGCTGTACCTCTGACATAGTAACTTACTGACATAGTAACTTACTGTACCTCTTACTGTACCTCTGACATAGTAACTTACTGTACCTCTGACATAGTAACTTTCTGTACCTCTGACATAGTAACTTACTGACATAGTAACTTACTGTACCTCTGACATTGTAACTTACTGTACCTCTGACATAGTAACTTACTGTACCTCTGACATAGTAACTTACTGACATAGTAACTTACTGTACCTCTGACATAGTAACTTTCTGTTCCTCTGACATAGTAACTTACTGTCTCTCTGACATGTTAACTTACTGTACCTCTGACATAGTAACTTACTGTACCTCTGACATAGTAACTTACTGTACCTCTGACATAGTAACTTACTGTACCTCTGACATAGTAACTTTCTGTACCTCTGACATAGTAACTTACTGACATAGTAACTTACTGTACCTCTGACATTGTAACTTACTGTACCTCTGACATAGTAACTTACTGTACCTCTGACATAGTAACTTACTGACATAGTAACTTACTGTACCTCTCATATAGTAACTTACTGTACCTCTGACATAGTAACTTATTGTACCTCTGACATAGTAACTTACTGTTCCTCTGACATAGTAACTTACTGTACCTCTGACATAGTAACTTACTGTACCTCTGACATAGTAACTTACTATACCTCTGACATAGTAACTTACTGTACCTCTGACATAGTAACTTACTGTCTCTCTGACATGTTAACTTACTGTACCTCTGACATAGTAACTTACTGTACCTCTGACATAGTAACTTACTGTACCTCTGACATAGTAACTTACTGTACCTCTGACATAGTAACTTACTGACATAGTAACTTACTGTACCTCTGACATAGTAACTTACTGACATAGTAACTTACTGTCTCTCTGACATGTTAACTTACTGTACCTCAAAAACCTTACAGCGTTCCTTTGAGCCCGTACAGAGGTGATTCATCTCAGTTTTACAGACCCAGTCCTTATTCAGTCTAGTTTCGTGTTGCCAAGCAAGGCTATGTCCCAAATGATCCCCTATGGGCCCTGGTCAAAAGTAGTTCACTATAAAGGGAATAGGGGGCTATTTGGTATGAGCGCAAGACTCCTTGAGTCAGACAGGTTAATAAATTACAGATGAATGTATCATACAGCTCCACAATAAAGGTTTCTACAATAGGCTGTGGTCCACAGCCTCGTATATATGAAATATTTTCTGAAAAGTCGAAAGCCACAAGTTGTCCTGTATGTGTCGATTCTGTTTCTATGGTGGTGTAGACTGATAAGATACCCGTCATAGATGTTGACATTTCTGTACATTCTCCCATGTAACAGTGTGATCCCAAAAACTTTGAAAACTATGAATCTCCTCAAAGAAACAACTTTTAGAATCAGTTAATTCTCTCTGACAGTTGCGACTGATTATTTTAGTGTAACAAACAACTTAAATGTCAGCAAGTGGATTTGCCACCCCCTTCCCCCCGTGAAGGACACGAAAGTTACTGGCCTGAATTACTTGCCACAAGTCTGAAGGATTATTTATACTCTGTAAAACAGCATGTAATCTTCCGGTCTTTGGGGAGCGGGGCTCAGAATACAGCTTTAACACAATACTGTGAACGGGAAGCCAGCTCACTTGCTTAGTCCATGTCTATAAAAAAAACATGTTTTGTTTGGAAGGCGAGGCGGGAGTTGCCTAGATTTGTAAGCAGCCTGGAGTTAGCGCTCAGTTTCTTTATCCACTTAGGTACGCAGTTTAGTTGTTACACTTTTAATTCGGCTCAGACTGGTGGAGAAAGATGGCGGTTTAGTCTATAAAATGATGTTTGCCTGGCGCATAGCAAGTTGTGTTTTATCGTATCACTATGATGACTGTGTTACTTCGATTGTGATACAAAATACCTTTAGGTCTGCTGGGTACGCACTCATTGTACCTAGCAGTAATGAGTATCATTGCTTTAGTTCTGCAGTACTTACCTATAAGTAGTACTTACCTCGTACCTACTGTACCTCTGAGATATTAACTTACTGTACCTCTGACATAGTAACTTACTGTACCTCTGACATAGTAACTTACTGTACCTCTGACATAGTAACTTACTGACATAGTAACTTACTGTACCTCTGACATAGTAACTTACTGACATAGTAACTTACTGTACCTCTGACATAGTAACTTACTGACATAGTAACTTACTGTACCTCTGACATAGTAACTTACTGACATAGTAACTTACTGTACCTCTGACATAGTAACTTACTGACATAGTAACTTACTGTACCTCTGACATAGTAACTTACTGACATAGTAACTTACTGTACCTCTGACATAGTAACTTACTGACATAGTAACTTACTGTACCTCTGACATAGTAACTTACTGTACCTCTGACATAGTAACTTACTGTACCTCTGACATAGTAACTTACTGACATAGTAACTTACTGTACCTCTGACATAGTAACTTACTGTACCTCTGACATAGTAACTTACTGTACCTCTGACATAGTAACTTACTGTACCTCTGACATAGTAACTTACTGTACCTCTGACATAGTAACTTACTGTACCTCTTACTGTACCTCTGACATAGTAACTTACTGTACCTCTGACATAGTAACTTACTGACATAGTAACTTACTGTACCTCTTACTCTATCTCTGGTCCTTCTGTAGCTTGGTTGGTAGAGCATGGCGCTTGTAACGCCAGGGTAGTGGGTTTGATACCCAGGACCACCCATACGTAGAATGTATGCACACATGACTGTAAGTCGCTTTGGATAAAAGCGTCTGCTAAATGGCATATATTATATTATTATTATATTACCTCTGACATAGTAACTTACTGTACCTCTGACATAGTAACTTACTGTACCTCTGACATAGTAACTTACTGTACCTCTGACATAGTAACTTACTGTACCTCTGACATTGTAACTTACTGTACCTCTGACATTGTAACTTACTGACATAGTAACTTACTGTACCTCTGACATAGTAACTTACTGTACCTCTGACATAGTAACTTACTGTACCTCTGACATTGTAACTTACTGACATAGTAACTTACTGTACCTCTGACATAGTAACTTACTGAAAGATGCCGGTTTAGCCTATAAAATGATGTTTGCCTGCCGCACAGCAAGTTGGGTTTTGTCATATCACTATGCTGACTGTGTTACTTTGATTGTGATATACTCTTAGAAAGGGGGGTTGGAACACATTGCATTCCACTTCAAATAATATGTCCTATTCACAGTCCCATGTCTGGTCTCAAAAATATTGATATTAGTAGCATTATATGGTCATGTAACTTCTTCCCTGTCGGGCTATAGCCATGATTATTTACACATACCCTTTTCCCCCTCCTCCTCCTCCTCCTCCTCCCCCTCCACCTCCTCCTCCTTCTCCTCTTCCTCTTCCTCTTCCTCTTCCTCTTCCTCTTCCTCTTCCTCTTCCTCCTCCTCCTTCTCCTCCTCTTCCTCCTCCACCTCGACTTCCTCCCCCTCCTCCACCCTCTCCACCTCCTCCTCCTCCTCTTCCTCTTCCTCTTCCTCCTCTAGGATGAGCTCCAACGGCTCGGATGAGTTCTTCCAGGCTACAAACCATGCGGAAGAGACCTTTCGCAAGATGGAGACCTATCTTCAGCACAAGCAGCTGTGTGATGTTGTCTTGATAGCAGGAGATCATAAGATCCCGGCTCACAGGTCAGTGCCTGCTGCTCTTCTTATTAAATGTAATTTCACCTGCCCACTGGGTTAGAGCTCTCCTGGAAACACTTCAGGATCAATATGTGTGTGTCCCAAGTGACACCCTATTCCCCATAAAGTGCACTACTTTTGACCACGGCCCATAGGGCTTTAGTTAAAAGTAGGACACAATATAGGTAACCAATATGATTAAGATAGCCACATGTAAGAGTCCTTTCACTGACCACCATCTCAGACTACACAAGACGTTGCTCAACTGTACAGGAATTAGTACTATCTAATTAACAAGGGGTGCTCTTATTTCAGAAGGGTCTGCGTCAGATAGCAATTTGAGGACCCAGAAATGACTGTTTACTGAGTGGGTGTGATTTTTCAAAAAGCACAAAAAAACAACAACCCATAGACATTGATAAAACATGTTTCCATGGCTTCAACAGGGCAATCGAAAAAACATAAATAACATATAAATAATTTACATGACAGTTAGTACAACCTGAATATATCATGCATGTACAAAAGTTGTTCTGTAGAGGACAGACCATAATATCCTCTGTATTCATATTAAACACATCTCAAAGAAAACTAATTTCCTTGTGCTAGCAGCTTTTAATAATTACTCCCCATTTCAGTTTTTTTACATCAGCAGACTTGTGAAGCAAACCAGACGGAGACAGAAACACGATTAGAACTCTTGAGTCTTTTATCTGTTGGTAGTAATTGTAAATGTTGTTTATGAGATACTTTCATTTCTATTTTTTTCATGCGCTGGTTCAACAAATTGGATGTCGTTATGCAGAACACAAGTGGAAGCTGTTAGGGGCAGATAGAGAATCCATGAGCTGTGTCCCAGTTAATCAGTCAATCTACCTGTAAATCACTGAGGTGTGTCCCAACATCACTGAAACACCCAGCCAGCCAGCCAGCCAGTCAGTCTATCTACCTGTAAATCACTGAGGTGTGTCCCAACATCACTGAAACACCCAGCCAGCCAGCCAGCCAGTCAGTCTATCTACCTGTAAATCACTGAGGTGTGTCCCAACATCACTGAAACACCCAGCCAGCCAGCCAGCCAGTCAGTCTATCTACCTGTAAATCACTGAGGTGTGTCCCAACATCACTGAAACACCCAGCCAGCCAGCCAGCCAGTCAGTCTATCTACCTGTAAATCACTGAGGTGTGTCCCAACATCACTGAAACACCCAGCCATCCATCCAACCATTCTACTTGTAAATCAAAGTTGGATTCAGGGCTATATGTGAAAACATGGCACCATAATTGCTCAAGCTGGTAAACTGTCTGTCTGACATACCACCT
>NW_025756468.1:0-6505 GCF_021184085.1 Oncorhynchus gorbuscha
TACAATGGAGTGGTTCAAAAATAAACATATCCAGGTAAGTATTAACTTAAGGGGGCTGAATAATTTTGCATGCCCAATTTTTCAGTTTTTAATTATTATGTCCCACTTGTTGTTGATTCTTCACAAAAATACAGTTTTATATCTTTATGTTTGAAGCCTGAAATGTGGCAAAAGGTCGCAAAGTTCAAGGGGGCCAATACTTTCGCAAGGCACTGTATGTTCTTCAAAAGAGAGATCAGGGTCCAGAATAACGCCGAGGTCCTTCACAGTTTCATTTGAGACGACTGTACAGCCATTAAGATTAATTGTCAGATTCAACAGAAGATCTCTTTATTTCTTGGGACCTAGAACAAGCTGTTTTGTCCGAGTTTAAAAGTAGAACGTTTGCAACCATCCACTTCCTTATGTCTGAAACACATGCTTCTGGCGAGGGCAATTTTGGGACTTCACCATGTTTCATTGAAATGTTCAGCTGTGTATCATCCGCATAGCAGTGAAAGTTAACATTATGTTAACCTAGGATAGGATAAAGTAATCCTTCTCACCCCCCTTAAAAGATTTAGATGCACTATTGTAAAGTGGCTGTTCCACTGGATGTCATAAGGTGAATGCAACAATTTGTAAGTCGCTCTGGATAAGAGCGTCTGCTAAATGACTTAAATGTAAATGTAATGTTTTCGAATGACATCCCGAGAGGTAAAATATATAGTGAAATCAATAGTGGTCCTAAAACGGAACCTTGAGGAACATCGAAATTTACAGTTGATATGTCAGAGGACAAACCATTCACAGGGACAAACTGATATCTTTCCGACAGATAAGATCTAAACCAGGCCAGAACTTGTCCGTATAGACCAATTTGGGTTTCCATTTGGGTTTCCAATCTCTCCAAAAGAATGTGGTGATCGATGGTATCAAAAGCAGCACTAAGGTCTAGGAGCACGAGGACAGATGCAGAGCCTCAGTCTGATGCCATTAAAAGATCATTTAACACCTTCACAAGTGTAGTCTCAGTGCTATGATGGGGTCTAAAACAGACTGAAGCATTTCGTATTCATTGTTTGTCTTCAGGTAGGCAGTGAGTTGCTGCGCAACAGCCTTTTCTAAAACTTTTGAGAGGAATGGAAGATTCGATATAGGCCGATAGTTTTTTATATTTTCTGGGTCAAGGTTTGGCTTTTTCAAGAGAGGCTTTATTACTGCCACTTTTAGTGAGTTTGGTACACATCCGGTGGATAGAGAGCCATTATTAGGTTCAACATAGGAGGGCCAAGTACAGGAAGCAGCTCTTTCAGTAGTTTAGTTGGAATAGGGTCCAGTATGGAGCTTGAAGGTTTAGAGGCCATGATAATTTTCATCATTGTGTCAAGAGATATAGTACTAAAACACTTGAGTGTCTCTCTTGATCCTAGGTCCTGGCAGAGTTGTGCAGACTCAGGACAAATGAGCTTTGAAGGAATACGCAGATTTAAAGAGGAGTCCGTAATTTGCTTTCTAATAATCATATTTTACTCAAAGAAGTTCATGAATTTATTACTGCTGAGGTGAAAGCCATCCTCTCTTGGGGAATGCTGCTTTGTAGTTAGCTTTGCGACAGTATCAAAAACGAATTTCGGATTGTTCTTATTTTCCTCAATTAAGTTGGAAAAATAGGATGATCGAACAGCAGCGAGGGCTCTTCGATACTGCACGGTACTGTCTTTCCAAGCTAGTCGGAAGACTTCCAGTTTGGTGTGGTGCCATTTCCGTTCCAATTTTCTGGAAGCTTGCTTCAGAGCTCGGGTATTTTCTGTATACCAGGGAGCTAGTTTCTTATGAGAAATGGTTTTAGTTTTTAGGGGTGCAACTGCATCTAGGTTATTGCGCAAGGTTAAATTGAGTTCCTCAGTTAGGTGGTTAACTGATTTTTGTCCTCTGGCGTCCTTGGGTAGACAGGGGGAGTCTGGAAGGACATCAAGGAATCTTTGTGTCGTCTGTGAATTTATAGCACAACTTTTGATGTTCCTTGTTCGCGGTCTGAGCAGATTATTTGTTGCAATTGCAAATGTAATAAAATGGTGGTCCGATAGTCCAGGATTATGAGGAAAAACATTAAGATCCACAACATTTATCCCATGGGACAAAACTAGGTCCAGAGTATGACTGTGACAGTGAGTAGGTCCAGAGACATGTTGGACAAAACCCACTGAGTCGATGATGGCTCCGAAAGCCTTTTGGAGTGGGTGTGTGGACTTTTCCATGTGAATATTAAAGTCACCAAAAATCAGAACAGTATCTGCTATGACTACAAGGTCCGAATTCAGGGAACTCAATGAGGAACGCTGTATATGGCCCAGGAGGCCTGTAAGCTTAAAAAAGTGATTGAGTAGGCTACATAGATTTCGTGGCTAGAAGCTCAAAAGATGAAAAAGTCTTTTTTTTTTGTAAATGTAAATTTGTTATCGTAAATGTTAGCAAAACCTCTGCGGGATGCACGGGGGATATGGTCACTAGTGTAGCCAGGAGGTGAGGCCTCATTTAACACAGTAAATTCATCAGGCTAAAGTCATGTTTCAGTCAGGCCAATCACATCAAGATTATGATCAGTTCATTGACTATAATTGCCTTTGAAGTAAGGGATCTCCAGGCTCTGATCAGGCCCTACACCCAAACAAGGGCACTGCGTTCATCCACCTCTGGCCTGCTCGCCTCCCTACCACTGAGGAAGTACAGCTCCCGCTCAGCCCAGTCAAAACTGTTCGCTGCCCTGGCCCCCCAATGGTGGAACAAACTCCCTCACTGTTATGCAGGTGAATGAGGACCCAAAAGCGACTTGGCGAAAACAGAGTATTTAATCCAGTAAGGTTACTTTACAAACAAAAGGCATAATACTACTCGTAATGACGAGAACAGACAGGAGACTTGATCAAGAACTGCAGGTTGCCTCGGGAAGGCACTTGAACGTAGCAGACTCAGACACCTGCTCACCACGCAGCATCTGAGGGAAACACGACACGACAGGGCAATACATAGACACAGCACGGTGAACAATAGATAAGGATCCGACAGGACAGGAACGGAAAACAAGGGAAGAAATAGGGACTCTAATCAGGGGAAAAGATAAGGAACAGGTGTGGGAAGACTAAATGATGATTAGGGGAATAGGAACAGCTGGGAGCAGGAACGGAACGATAGAGAGAGGAGAGAGAGGGAGGGGGAGAGAGAGGGATAGAAAAAGGGAACGAACCTAATAAGACCAGCAGGGGAAACGAACAGAAGGGAAAGCATAATGACAAGACAATCTAAGACAAAACATGACAGTACCCCCCACTCACCGAGCGCCTCCTGGCGCACTCGAGGAGGAATCCTGGCGGCAACGGAGGAAATCATCAATAAGTGAACGGTCCAGCACGTCCCGAGACGGAACCCAACTCCTCTCCTCAGGACCGTAACCCTCCCAATCCACTAAGTATTGGTGACCCCGTCCCCGAGAACGCATGTCCATGATCTTACGTACCTTGTAAATGAACGGGGGTGCGAAGAAAGGGCTTGACACAGGAGACATGGAAGACAGGATGGACGCGACGAAGATGTCGCGGAAGAAGCAGTCGCACAGCGACAGGATTGACGACCTGGGAGACACGGAACGGACCAATGAACCGCGGAGTCAACTTACGAGAAGCTGTCGTAAGAGGAAGGTTGCGAGTGGAAAGCCACACTCTCTGGCCGCAACAATACCTTGGACTCTTAATCCTGCGTTTATTGGCGGCTCTCACAGTCTGTGCCCTGTAACGGCAAAGTGCAGACCTCACCCTCCTCCAGGTGCGCTCACAACGTTGGACAAACGCTTGAGCGGAGGGAACGCTGGACTCGGCAAGCTGGGATGAGAACAGAGGAGGCTGGTAACCCAGACTACTCTGAAACGGAGATAACCCGGTAGCAGACGAAGGAAGCGAGTTGTGAGCGTATTCTGCCCAGGGGAGCTGTTCTGCCCAAGACGCAGGGTTTCTGAAAGAAAGGCTGCGTAGTATGCGACCAATCGTCTGATTGGCCCTCTCTGCTTGACCGTTAGACTGGGGATGAAACCCGGAAGAGAGACTGACGGACGCACCAATCAAACGACAGAACTCCCTCCAAAACTGTGACGTGAATTGCGGGCCTCTGTCTGAAACGGCGTCTAACGGGAGGCCATGAATTCTGAACACATTCTCGATAATGATTTGTGCCGTCTCCTTAGCGGAAGGAAGTTTAGCGAGGGGAATGAAATGTGCCGCCTTAGAGAACCTATCGACAACCGTAAGAATCACAGTCTTCCCCGCAGACAAAGGCAGACCGGTAATGAAGTCTAGGGCGATGTGAGACCATGGTCGAGAAGGAATGGGGAGCGGTCTGAGACGACCGGCAGGAGGAGAGTTACCCGACTTAGTCTGCGCGCAGTCCGAACAAGCAGCCACGAAACGGCGCGTGTCACGCTCCTGAGTCGGCCACCAAAAGCGCTGGCGAATAGACGCAAGAGTGCCTCGAACACCGGGATGACCAGCTAACTTGGCAGAGTGAGCCCACTGAAGAACAGCCAGACGAGTGGAAACAGGAACGAAAAGGAGGTTACTAGGACAAGCGCGCGGCGACGCAGTGTGCGTGAGTGCTTGCTTAACCTGTCTTTCAATTCCCCAGACTGTCAACCCGACAACACGCCCATAAGGAAGAATCCCCTCGGGATCAGTAGAAGCCACAGAAGAACTAAACAGACGGGATAAGGCATCAGGCTTGGTGTTTTTGCTACCCGGACGGTAAGAAATCACAAACTCGAAACGAGCGAAAAACAACGCCCAACGAGCTTGACGGGCATTAAGTCGTTTGGCAGAACGGATGTACTCAAGGTTCTTATGGTCTGTCCAAACGACAAAAGGAACGGTCGCCCCTCCAACCACTGTCGCCATTCGCCTAGGGCTAAGCGGATGGCGAGCAGTTCACGGTTACCCACATCATAGTTGCGCTCAGATGGCGACAGGCGATGAGAAAAATAAGCGCAAGGATGAACCTTATCGTCAGACTGGAAGCGCTGGGATAGAATGGCTCCCACGCCTACCTCTGAAGCGTCAACCTCGACAATGAATTGTCTAGTGACGTCAGGAGTAACGAGGATAGGAGCGGACGTAAAACGTTCTTTTAGAAGATCAAAAGCTCCCTGGGCGGAACCGGACCACTTAAAACACGTCTTGACAGAAGTAAGAGCTGTGAGAGGGGCAGCAACTTGACCGAAATTACGAATGAAACGCCGATAGAAATTAGCGAAACCTAAAAAGCGCTGCAACTCGACACGTGACCTTGGAACGGGCCAATCACTGACAGCTTGGACCTTAGCGGAATCCATCTGAATGCCTTCAGCGGAAATAACGGAACCGAGAAAAGTAACGGAGGAGACATGAAAAGAGCACTTCTCAGCCTTTACGTAGAGACAATTCTCTAAAAGGCGCTGTAGAACACGTCGAACGTGCTGAACATGAATCTCGAGTGACGGTGAAAAAATCAGGATATCGTCAAGATAGACAAAAACAAAGATGTTCAGCATGTCTCTCAGAACATCATTAACTAATGCCTGAAAAACAGCTGGCGCATTGGCGAGACCAAACGGCAGAACCCGGTACTCAAAATGCCCTAACGGAGTGTTAAACGCCGTTTTCCACTCGTCCCCCTCTCTGATGCGCACGAGATGGTAAGCGTTACGAAGGTCCAACTTAGTAAAGCACCTGGCTCCCTGCAGAATCTCGAAGGCTGATGACATAAGGGGAAGCGGATAACGATTCTTAACCGTTATGTCATTCAGCCCTCGATAATCCACGCAGGGGCGCAGAGTACCGTCCTTCTTCTTAACAAAAAGAACCCCGCCCCGGCCGGAGAGGAAGAAGGCACTATGGTACCGGCGTCAAGAGACACAGATAAATAATCCTCGAGAGCCTTACGTTCGGGAGCCGACAGAGAGTATAGTCTACCCCGAGGAGGAGTGGTCCCCGGAAGGAGATCAATACTACAATCATACGACCGGTGAGGAGGAAGGGAGTTGGCTCGGGACCGACTGAAGACCGTGCGCAGATCATGATATTCCTCCGGCACTCCTGTCAAATCGCCAGGTTCCTCCTGAGAAGTGGGGACAGAAGAAATGGGAGGGATGGCAGACATTAAACACTTCACATGACAAGAAACGTTCCAGGATAGGATAGAATTACTAGACCAATTAATAGAAGGATTATGACATACTAGCCAGGGATGACCCAAAACAACAGGTGTAAAAGGTGAACGAAAAATCAAAAAGAAATAGTCTCACTGTGGTTACCAGATACTGTGAGAGTTAAAGGTAGTGTCTCAAATCTGATACTGGGAAGATGACTACCATCTAAGGCAAACATGGGCGTAGGCTTGTCTAACTGTCTGAAAGGAATGTCATGTTTCCGAGCCCATGCTTCGTCCATGAAACAACCCTCAGCCCCAGAGTCAATCAAGGCACTGCATGTAGCACCGAACCGGT
>NW_025756469.1:0-6504 GCF_021184085.1 Oncorhynchus gorbuscha
TACTCTACTATATATAATGAACTGTACACAGTTAAACTAATACTCTACTATATATAATGAACTGTACACAGTATAACTAATACTCTACTATATATAATGAACTGTACACAGTATAACTAATACTCTACTATATATAATGAACTGTACACAGTATAACTAATCCTCCCCCACTTGACTCAGTCGGTGTGTCCAAACCTTTGACTGGTACTGTATATAAACTGAACCAAGGGTGACAAAACCCTCTTGACTGGTTAAATAGGTCTCAGACCAGATTAGAACGGGTCCGGGTCCAATAGCCGGGGAGGAGGTTAAACACGCCCAACAGGCTGCTCTGCTCGGACTGTAGATAAAACCTGTGTAGTTTCCTGTCCATTCCGTCTAATGTGATTTGGCCGCTGGAACAGAACTCTACCAGCTTTCATGGTTCATCCCATCAACAGTCAAAGCCAGACTGTACGTCTTGAGTTGACATCACCCACGTCCAATGTGGCACCCTATTCCCTATATAGTACACTACTATAGACCAGAGCCCTATTCCCTATATAGTACACTACTATAGACCAGAGCCCTATTCCCTATATAGTGGTACTACTGTAGACCAGAGCCCTATTCCCTATATAGTACACTACTATAGACCAGAGCCCTATTCCCTATATAGTACACTACTATAAACCAGAGCCCTATTCCCTATATAGTACACTACTATAGACCAGAGCCCTATTCCCTATATAGTACACTACTATAGACCAGAGCCCTATTCCCTATATAGTACACTACTATAGATCAGAGCCCTATTCCCTATATAGTACACTACTATAGACCAGAGCCCTATTCCCTATATAGTACACTACTATATACCAGAGCCCTATTCCCTATATAGTGGCACTACTATAGACCAGAGCCCTATTCCCTATATAGTGCACTACTATAGACCAGAGCCCTATGCATGGACCCTTGTGAATAGGGTGCCACAGCCAGTGTCTCAGAGGCTAGAGCTACAGTGGTGACCTCTGACCTCTGACTGGGAAATGTTCAACAGGGTCTGGCACCAACAATAACATTATTTGTATTGATTTTCTGTCCCTGTGTGATGAGAAACAGCATCTCCCTCCAGCCTACTGCCAAACTCTGTGTGTGTGTGTGTGTGTGTGTGTGTGTGTGTGTGTGTGTGTGTGTGTGTGTGTGTGTGTGTGTGTGTGTGTGTGTGTGTGTGTGTGTGTGTGTGTGTGTGTGTGTGTGTGTGTGTGTGTGTGTGTGTGTGTGAGAGAGAGAGAGAGACAGCACCCCCCTCCAGCACCATGCTTTATAGCTCTCTACAGGTCCGTTACAGTATCAGGCTTGTTTATCCTGAACTGTAAACACACACACACACATGCACGTACGCACAGAGATAGAGAGAAAGTGAGAGAGAGAGAGAGAGAGAGAGAGAGAGAGAGAGAGAGAGAGAGAGAGAGAGAGAGAGAGAGAGAGAGAGAGAGAGAGAGAGAGAGAGAGAGAGAGAGAGAGAGAGAGAGAGAGAGAGAGAGGGAAGTGAGAGAGAGAGGGAGAGAGAGAGAGAGAGAGAGAGAGAGAGAGAGAGAGAGAGAGAGAGAGAGAGAGAGAGAGAGGAGGTGAAGAAGAGAAAGAGAGAGAGAGAGAGAGGAGGTGAGGAAGGGAAAGCGAGAGAGAAACTCAGAAAGTAGTCAGTCAGTGTGTTTTAGGGGTATATGATTTTGTCCTGGGGTTAACATTGTATCACACTGTTTCTGTCCATGTCAAGCATAGATATTTACATATTTACATTGTTCTGGTAAAGTATCTTTGACATTTGCATTTTGTGTTCAAGCTCTGAGAAAAGACTTCCTGTGCAAAGGAGAAGAACAGCTACCAGACAAGACTGTTTTTATTCAGGAGCTACAGACCAGTTTGTCTCTGAGCATCACTAAAGGAGAAGAACAGTTACCAGACAAGACTGTTTCTATTCAGGATCTACAGACCAGTTTGTCTCTGAGCATCACTAAAGGAGAAGAACAGCTACCAGACAAGACTGTTTCTATTCAGGATCTACAGACCAGTTTGTCTCTGAGCATCACTAAAGGAGAAGAACAGCTACCAGACAAGACTGTTTCTATTCAGGATCTACAGACCAGTTTGTCTCTGAGCATCACTAAAGGAGAAGAACAGCTACCAGACAAGACTGTTTCTTTTCAGGATCTACAGACCAGTTTGTCTCTGAGCATCACTAAAGGAGAAGAACAGCTACCAGACAAGACTGTTTCTATTCAGGATCTACAGACCAGTTTGTCTCTGAGCATCACTAAAGGAGAAGAACAGCTACCAGACAAGACTGTTTCTATTCAGGAGCTACAGACCAGTTTGTCTCTGAGCATCACTAAAGGAGAAGAACAGCTACCAGACAAGACTGTTTCTATTCAGGAGCTACAGACCAGTTTGTCTCTGAGCATCACTAAAGGAGAAGAACAGCTACCAGACAAGACTGTTTCTATTCAGGAGCTACAGACCAGTTTGTCTCTGAGCATCACTAAAGGAGAAGAACAGCTACCAGACAAGACTGTTTCTATTCAGGAGCTACAGACCAGTTTGTCTCTGAGCATCACTAAAGGAGAAGAACAGCTACCAGACAAGACTGTTTCTATTCAGGAGCTACAGACCAGTTTGTCTCTGAGCATCACTAAAGGAGAAGAGCTACCAGACAAGACTGTTTCTATTCAGGAGCTACAGACCAGTTTGTCTCTGAGCATCACTAAAGGAGAAGAACAGCTACCAGACAAGACTGTTTCTATTCAGGATCTACAGACCAGTTTGTCTCTGAGCATCACTAAAGGAGAAGAACAGCTACCAGACAAGACTGTTTCTATTCAGGATCTACAGACCAGTTTGTCTCTGAGCATCACTAAAGGAGAAGAACAGCTACCAGACAAGACTGTTTCTATTCAGGAGCTACAGACCAGTTTGTCTCTGAGCATCACTAAAGGAGAAGAACAGCTACCAGACAAGACTGTTTCTATTCAGGATCTACAGACCAGTTTGTCTCTGAGCATCACTAAAGGAGAAGAACAGCTACCAGACAAGACTGTTTCTATTCAGGATCTACAGACCAGTTTGTCTCTGAGCATCACTAAAGGAGAAGAACAGCTACCAGACAAGACTGTTTCTATTCAGGATCTACAGACCAGTTTGTCTCTGAGCATCACTAAAGGAGAAGAACAGCTACCAGACAAGACTGTTTCTATTCAGGAGCTACAGACCAGTTTGTCTCTGAGCATCACTAAAGGAGAAGAACAGCTACCAGACAAGACTGTTTCTATTCAGGAGCTACAGACCAGTTTGTCTCTGAGCATCACTAAAGGAGAAGAACAGCTACCAGACAAGACTGTTTCTATTCAGGAGCTACAGACCAGTTTGTCTCTGAGCATCACTAAAGGAGAAGAACAGCTACCAGACAAGACTGTTTCTATTCAGGAGCTACAGACCAGTTTGTCTCTGAGCATCACTAAAGGAGAAGAACAGCTACCAGACAAGACTGTTTCTATTCAGGATCTACAGACCAGTTTGTCTCTGAGCATCACTAAAGGAGAACAGCTACCAGTCAAGACTGTTTCTATTCAGGATCTACAGACCAGTTTGTCTCTGAGCATCACTAAAGGAGAAGAACAGCTACCAGACAAGACTGTTTCTATTCAGGATCTACAGACCAGTTTGTCTCTGAGCATCACTAAAGGAGAAGAACAGCTACCAGACAAGACTGTTTCTATTCAGGATCTACAGACCAGTTTGTCTCTGACCGTCACTAAAGGTGACTACAGGGAATATTGAGGGAATGTAGCTACAACACATTCCTGATTATTGTCATTTAGATTGCCGGGTCTTTCTAAAGAGACATTGTCTCAATTTTGATGGAGGTTCAATACTTGTGTTGAGCGAAGCGTTGACATGTGCCTTACAGTGTACAGTTATATAGGCTGCACACAGCAGCCAACATCCTCAGTGTACAGTTATATAGGCTGCACACAGCAGCCAACATCCTCAGTGTACAGTTATATAGGCTGCACATAGCAGTCTACATCCTCAGTGCAATAGTTATAGCTGCACACAGCAGCCAACATCCTCAGTGTACAGTTATATAGGCTGCACAGTAGCCAACATCCTCAGTGCAATAGTTATATAGGCTGCACACAGCAGCCCACATCCTCAATGTACAGTTATATAGGCTGCACACAGCAGCCCACATCCTCAGTGTACAGTTATATAGGCTGCCACAAGTGAGCCAACATCCTCAGTGTACAGTTATATAGGCTGCACACAGCAGCCAACATCCTCAGTGTAGCATTTGGAATGAGTGATTCAATAATGGTGCTGTCTATAGGCTCTTCTTATCAATACTGATCCTAGACCAGCCTGGGCTGACATCCTCAGTGGTAGCATTTGTCTATAGACTGATCCTAGACCAGTTCTGGGCTGACCAATACACAGGGAGTGGTGACCTTGTTGTCTATAGACTGATCCCTAGACCAGTCCTGGGCTGACCAATACACAGGGAGTGGTGACATTTGTTTATAGACTGATCCTAGACCAGTCTGGGCTGACCAATACACAGGGGAGTGGTGACCTTTGTTGTTTATAGACTGATCCTAGACCAGTCTGGGCTGAACATCTTCAAAAGGTCTTCAAACAGATGAATCATTCATTCCAGACAAAGAAACAGACAGACAGACAAGAGTTTGACCTGCTGTTAATAAACATCATGACACGGATCAGCATCCCAAATGAGAATGATTTATTTGTTGCATTATTACTGAATCATTAACCAGTCCTGGGCTGTCACAACCACTGGTATTGTCCAGATAAACATTCATTCTCTATGAAATATTGATTCTGGTGTTAAAACCCGCTTTTTGATATCATCATTGTACAAGCCTGTCAGCAACACCATCGATGATCAGATTTATTCTGTTGACAGAATTAGTGAATACATTGCTGAGAGGTCTAGACTACCACTACAGAGTGAATACTGCTGAGAGGTCTGTGACTATTCACTACAGAGTGAATACTGCTGAGAGGTTAAGACTACCACTACAGAGTGAATATCATTGTCAAGGTCTAACTACCACTACAGAGTGAATCACTGCTGAGAGGTCTAGACTACCAGAACAGAGTGAATACTGCTGAGAGGTCTAGACTACCACTACAGAGTGAATACTGCTGAGAGGTCTAGACTACCACTACAGAGTGAATACTGCTGAGAGGTCTAGACTACCACTACAGAGTGAATACTGCTGTCAGGTCTAGACTACCACTACAGAGTGAATACTGCTGTCAGGTCTAGACTACCACTACAGAGTGAATACTGCTGTCAGGTCTAGACTACCACTACAGAGTGAATACTGCTGAGAGGTCTAGACTACCACTACAGAGTGAATACTGCTGAGGTCTAGACTACCACTACAGAGTGAATACTGCTGTCAGGTCTAGACTACCACTACAGAGTGAATACTGCTGAGAGGTCTAGACTACCACTACAGAGTGAATACTGCTGTCAGGTCTAGACTACCACTACAGAGTGAATACTGCTGTCAGGTCTAGACTACCACTACAGAGTGAATACTGCTGTCAGGTCTAGACTACCACTACAGAGTGAATACTGATGAGAGGTCTAGACTACCACTACAGAGTGAATACTGATGAGAGGTCTAGACTACCACTACAGATTGAATACTGCTGTAGGTCTAGACTACCACTACAGAGTGAATACTGCTGAGAGGTCTAGACTACCACTACAGAGTGAATACTGCTGAGAGGTCTAGACTACCACTACAGAGTGAATACTGCTGAGAGGTCTAGACTACCACTACAGAGTGAATACTGCTGAGAGGTCTAGACTACCACTACAGAGTGAATACTGCTGAGAGGTCTAGACTACCACTACAGAGTGAATACTGCTGAGAGGTCTAGACTACCACTACAGAGTGAATACTGCTGTCAGGTCTAGACTACCACTACAGAGTGAATACTGCTGAGGTCTAGACTACCACTACAGAGTGAATACTGCTGAGAGGTCTAGACTACCACTACAGAGTGAATACTGCTGAGAGGTCTAGACTACCACTACAGAGTGAATACTGCTGTCAGGTCTAGACTACCACTACAGAGTGAATACTGCTGTCAGGTCTAGACTACCACTACAGAGTGAATGCTGCTCAGGTCTAGACTACCACTACAGAGTGAATACTGCTGAGAGGTCTAGACTACCACTACAGAGTGAATACTGCTGTCAGGTCTAGACTACCACTACAGAGTGAATACTGCTGAGAGGTCTAGACTACCACTACAGAGTGAATACTGTCAGGTCTAGACTACCACTACAGAGTGAATACTGTCAGGTCTAGACTACCACTACAGAGTGAATACTGCTGAGAGGTCTAGACTACCACTACAGAGTGAATACTGCTGTCAGGTCTAGACTACCACTACAGAGTGAATACTGCTGAGAGGTCTAGACTACCA
>NW_025756470.1:0-6504 GCF_021184085.1 Oncorhynchus gorbuscha
ATGGTCCTGCAGTGTTTTAACAGTATCGGTCTTCTCTCTCAGTCCACAGAGCCATGGTCCTGCAGTGTTTCACAGTATCGGTCTTCTCTCTCAGTCCACAGAGCCATCTTGATGTTTCCACAGAGGTCATACGATACGTTCACGTTCTATAGACAATGTTGCACTCTTATTGTAGGACCTGAGCTACAGAGGGTCAGTGAGCACAACATACAGCAGCTATTATTATTATTATTATTATTATATTATATTATTATTATTATTAACTGCCAAAATAATGGAAACACTTGAGGATCCTAAGTGTATTGAAAGCAGGTGCATCCACACAGGTGTGGTTCATGAGTTAATTAAGCAATGAACACATTCCATCATGCTTAGGGTCACGTATAAAAATGCTGGGCAGGACATTATTTTGGCTACCATGGCTATGCCCCCATAGGATGACAATGCCCCCATCCACAGAGCACGAGTGGTCACTGAATGCTTTGATGAGCAGGAAAACTATGTAAACCATATGCCATGGCCATCTCAGTCGCCAGATCTCAACCCAATTGAACACTTATGGAATATTCTGGCGCTGCGCTCAATGCTCTATTAACGCACTTTATGTTGGTGTTTCCTTTATTTTGGCAGTTACCGTGAATTCGGAGTAAAAGGTTGCAACCTTATTCTAAAATGTCCCTCATCAATCTGCACACAAAACCCCTTAAAACAGTTTTTTTTTAATGTTTGCAAAATTATAAAATATAAAAACTGAAATATCACATTTATTCAGACCCTTTACTCAGTACTTTGTTGAAGCACCTTTGGCAGCGATTACAGCCTCGAGTCTTCTTTGGTATGACGCTACAAGCTTGGCACACCCGTATGTGGTGAGTTTCTCCCATGCAAATCCTGTTCGACCGGGTTCAAGTCCAGGCTCTGGCTGGGCCACTCAAGGACATTCAGGTACTTGTCCCGAAGCTCCTGCGTTGCTGTGTGCTTAGGGTGGTCTTTCCTTGATTCTGACTAGTCTCCATGTCCCTGCTGCTGAAAAACATCCCCACAGCATGGTGCTACAACCACCATGCTAGTGATGGTGCCTGGTTTCCTCCAGATGGGATGCTGGGCATTCAGGCCAAAGAGTTGAATCTTGGTTTCATCAGACTAGAGAATCTTGCTTCTTATGGTCTGAGCGTCTTTAGGTGCCTTTTGGCAAACTCAAAGAGGGCTGTCATGTGAATTTTACTGAGGAGTGGCTTCCGTCAGGCCACTCTACCATAAAGGTCTGATTGGTGGAGTGCTGCAGAGATGGTTGTCCTTCTGGAAGGTTCTGCCATCTCCACAGAGGAACTCTAGAGCTCTGTCAGAGTGACTATCGGGTTCTTGGTCACCTCCCTGACTAAGGCCCTTCTACCCTTTTGCTCAGTTTGGCCATGCGGCCAGCTCTAGGAAGAGTCTTGGTGGTTCCCAACTTTTTCCATTTAAGAATGATGGAGGCCACTGTGTTCTTGGGGATCTTCAATGCTGCAGAAATGTTTTGGTACCCATCCCCAGATCTGTGCCTTGACAATTCCTTCGACCTCATGGCTTGATTTTTTTCTCTGACATGCACTGTCAACTTGTGGGACCTTATATAGACAGGTGTGTGCCTTTCCAAATAATGTCTGATCAATTGAATTTACCACAGGTGGACTCCAATGAAGTTGTAGAAACATCTCACGGATGATCAATGGAAACAGGATGCACCTGAGCTCAATTTCGAGTCTCATAGCAAAGGGTCTGAATACTTATGTAAATACTGTATTCTCTCTCCCAAGATCAGAAACCTCATCCCATGAGAGGTCCATGAGAGGTCCATGAGAGGTCCATGAGATGTCCATGAGAGGTCCATGAGATGTCCATGAGAGGCCCATGAGAGGTCCATGAGAGGTCCATGAGAGGCCCATGAGAGGTCCATGAGAGGTCCATGAGAGGTCCATGAGAGGTCCATGAGATGTCCATGAGAGGCCCATGAGAGGCCCATGAGAGGTCCATGAGAGGTCCATGAGAGGTCCATGAGAGGTCCATGAGAGGTCCATGAGAGGTCCATGAGATGTCCATGAGAGGTCCATGAGAGGCCCATGAGAGGTACATGAGAGGTCCATGAGAGGCCCATGAGAGGTCCATGAGAGGTCCATGAGAGGTCCATGAGAGGTCCATGAGAGGTCCATGAGAGGTCCATGAGAGGTCCATGAGAGGTCCATGAGAGGTCCATGAGAGGCCCATGAGAGGTCCATGAGAGGTCCATGAGAGGTCCATGAGAGGTCCAAACCCTGGCTGCCTCCCACAGTGCCTGGCTGACCATAAAACAGGTTAACTCTGATAATAAACCATCTAAAACCATCGAAAAGGCCCAGCACCAGAACCCAGCCTCACCCCCCTCCCCTCCCCCCTCAGCCCAGACGTCACACAGTCAAGAATAACTCCTGTCTCTAAAACATGATTACATTCAGTACATGACGTTAGTCATACGTAATAGCTTTAACGTGAGTTAAATAAACACAATGATGAACACAGAGAGAAAGATCATAAAGCCACTTAACGGATCTCAGATGCGTAACGTTCGCCTGCGGAATGACAAAACAGACCGTGGGATTTGAACCATGGCGTTACCAGCGTGAGATTGGGATGCTCTCAAGTCCTCTGCGTGTAAATGGTAAATACACACTGTGTTCAAACAGAATGAAGGGCGTGTAACTCATGTGAATTGCACGACTTGATGGATATATGGCAGGATATATATCTCGGCTGCTAGGCCATGGAAACCCTTTTCATGAAGTTTCTTTCAGATGTGATGCTTGGCACTCAGGCCAAAGAGTTCAATCTTGGTACGTTTGACATCCTTGGAGAGCTCTTTGGTCTTGGCCATGGTGGAGAGTTTGGAATCTGATTGATTGATTAGTTAGTTATATATATATTGATGATATATGGCAGGGTGTTATATATATATATATATTGATGATATATGGCAGGGTGTTATATATATATATATTGATGATATATGGCAGGGTGTTATATAGTTATATATATATATTGATGATATATGGCAGGGTGTTATATAGTTATATATATATATTGATGATATATGGCAGGGTGTTATATAGTTATATATATATATTGATGATATATGGCAGGGTGTTATATAGTTATATATATATATTGATGATATATGGCAGGGTGTTATATAGTTATATATATATATTGATGATATATGGCAGGGTGTTATATAGTTATATATATTGATGATATATGGCAGGGCGTTATATATATATATATTGATGATATATGGCAGGGTGTTATATAGTTATATATATTGATGATATATGGCAGGGTGTTATATAGTTATATATATATATTGATATATGGCAGGGTGTTATATAGTTATATATATTATTGATATATATGGCAGGGTGTTATATATATATATATATGATGATATATTGATGATATATGGCAGGGGCGTTATATAGTTATATATATATATTGATGATATATGGCAGGGCGTTATATAGTTATATATATATATTGATGATATATGGCGAGGGTGTTATATAGTTATATATATTGATGATATATGGCAGGGCGTTATATATATATATTGATGATATATGGCAGGGTGTTATATATATATATTGATGATATATGACAGGGTGTTATATATATATATATATTGATGATATATGGCAGGGTGTTATATATATATATTGATGATATATGGCAGAGTGTTATATATATATATTGATGATATATGGCAGGGTGTTATATATATATATATTGATGATATATTGATGATATATGGCAGGGGCGTTATATAGTTATATATATATATTGATGATATATGGCAGGGTGTTATATAGTTATATATATATATTGATGATATATGGCAGGGCGTTATATAGTTATATATATTGATGATATATGGCAGGGCGTTATATATATATATTGATGATATATGGCAGGTGTTATATATATATATTGATGATATATGGCAGGGTGTTATATAGTTATATATATATATATTGATGATATATGACAGGGTGTTATATATATATATATATTGATGATATATGGCAGGGTGTTATATATATATATATTGATGATATATGACAGGGTGTTATATATATATATATATTGATGATATATGACAGGGTGTTATATAGTTATATATATTGATGATATATGGCAGAGTGTTATATATATATATATTGATGATATATGACAGGGTGTTATATATATATATATTGATGATATATGGCAGGGTGTTATATAGATATATATATATATATTGATGATATATGGCAGGGTGTTATATAGATATATATATATATATTGATGATATATGGCAGGGTGTTATATATATATATATTGATGATATATGGCAGGGTGTTTTATATATATATATTGATGATATATGGCAGGGTGTTATATATATATATATTGATGATATATGGCAGGGTGTTATATATATATATTGATGATATATGGCAGGGTGTTATATATGATATATTGATGATATATTGATGATATATGGCAGGGCGTTATATAGTTATATATATATATTGATGATATATATATACATTGACGATACATGGCAGGGCAAGTTACATATATTATTACTGACGATATATGGCAGTGGCGTTATATATATTATTATTGACGATATACTATGGTGCTTATATAGTTATATATATATATTGACGATTATATGGCAGGGTGCTTATATATTATATATATATATTGGATGATATATGGCAGGGTGTTTATATAGTTATATATATATACTGATGATTATATGGCAGGGTATTATATTAGTTATATACATACTGACGATATACGGCAGGGTGTCATATAAATATATATATTACTGATTGATTACATGGCAGGGCGTTTACATAGTTACATATATTGACGATTACATGGTATTATTACATATACATATTAATGACATGAGGCGTTATATGTTATATAGTTATATTACATATTACCGATTGATATACACTATGGCGTTCAGCATATACATACTGACGGATATACTTTGCTATGGCGTCATATACATATACTGACGATTACATGACAGGCAAGCCATATATACATATTACTGACGATATACGACAGGCGTTTATACAGATATTACACTGACGATATATATATATGTTGCACACATATTACTACTGACGATTAATGACAGGTGTTTAAGTATATATACATTGACGATACATGGCAGGGTGTTTATATAGATATATATTATATAATAGGTGTTATATAGTTTATATATATATATGGATGATATATAGGTGTTATATATATATATATTATTGATATATGGCAGGGCGTTATATATATATTATTGATGATATATGGCAGGAGCGTTATATAGTTATATATATTGATGATATATGGCAGGGTGTTATATAGTTATATATATTGATGATATATGGCAGAGTGTTATATAGTTATATATATTGATGATATATGGCAGGGTGTTATATATATATATTGATGATATATGGCAGGGTGTTATATATATATATATTGATGATATATGGCAGAGGTGTTATATATATATATTATTGATGATATATGGCAGGTGTTATATAGTTATATATATATATTGATGATATATGGCAGGGTGTTATATAGTTATATATATATATTGATGATATATGGCAGGGTGTTATATAGTTATATATATATATTGATGATATATGGCAGGGTGTTATATAGTTATATATATATATTGATGATATATGGCAGAAGTGTTATATAGTTATATATATATATTGATGATATATGGCAGGGTGTTATATAGTTATATATATTGATTGATATATGACAGGGCGTTATATATATATATATTGATGATATATGGCAGGGTGTTATATAGTTATATATATTGATGATATATGGCAGGGTGTTATATAGTTATATATATATATTGATATATGGCAGGATGTTATATAGTTATATATATTGATGATATATGGCAGGGTGTTATATATATTATATATTGATGATATATTGATGATATATGGCAGGGCGTTATATAGTTATATATATATATTGATGATATATGGCAGAGTGTTATATAGTTATATATATATATTAGATGATATATGTGTAGAGTGTTATATAGTATATATATATATATTGATGATATATGGCAGGCGTTATATAGTTATATATATATATTGATGATATATGGCAGGGTGTTATATAGTTATATATATATATATGATGATATATGGCAGGGTGTTATATAGTATATATATATTGATGATATATGGCAGGAGTTATATATATATATTGATGATATATGGCAGGGTGTTATATATATATATATTGATGATATATGGCAGGGTGTTATATAGTATATATATTGATGATATATGGCAGGGTGTTATATATATATATATTGATGATATATGGCAGGGTGTTATATATATATATATATTGATGATATATGGCAGGGTGTTATATATATATATA
>NW_025756471.1:0-6503 GCF_021184085.1 Oncorhynchus gorbuscha
CTGTCTTCGTATCCAAGATAATTGTGTAGTTTAGAGCGTGTAGTCTTAGAGTGATTATCTTAATTTACCGAGGTTAGCTAGCCAGCTATTTGTCGTCCTTAACGTAGGAGACACTGCTAGCTAGCCAACAGCTAGCCAACGTCTACTGAATAGAACTTCCGCACTCAACAACCCGGTCGCATTCCGCTTCGCTCCACAGGTAGTATCACATTTTTCATTTCATTACAGCACAACGGTTTGATTTGTTTGATCGTAGCTAGCTACATAGCTAGCTACATAGCCGTCTGTGTATCAAAGATAATTGTGTAGTCTAGAGCGATTTTCTAGGTTAGCTAGCCAGCTATTGTCGTTCTTTTAACGCAGCGTAACGTAATCAACACTGCTAGCTAGCCAGCTAGCCCCCGAATAGCAGCACTGTAGAAACTACTACACTCAACGGAACGACTTGATTAGTGTAGTGTCAACAACGCAGCCACTGTCAGCTAGCCTACAAAGTCAACAACGCAGCCACTGCCAGCTAGCCTACTTCAGCAGTACTGTATCATTTTTAATAATTTTAGTCAATAAGATTCTTGCTACGTAAGCTTAACTTTCTGAACATTCGAGACGTGTAGTCCACTTGTCATTCCAATCTCCTTGCATTAGCGTAGCCTCTTCTGTAGCCTGTCAACTATGTGTCTGTCTATCCCTGTTCTCTCCTCTCTGCACAGACCATACAAACGCTCCACACCGCGTGGCCGCTGCCACCTAATCTGGTGGTCCCAGCGCGCACGACCCACGTGGAGTTCCAGGTCTCCGGTAGCCTCTGGAACTGCCGATCTGCAGCCAACAAGGCAGAGTTCATCTCAGCCTATGCCTCCCTCCAGTCCCTCGACTTCTTGGCACTGACAGAAACATGGATCACCACAGATAACACTGCTACTCCTACTGCTCTCTCTTCGTCCGCCCACGTGTTCTCGCACACCCGAGAGCTTCTGGTCAGCGGGGTGGTGGCATAGGGATCCTTATCTCTCCCATGTGGTCATTCTCTCTTTCTCCCCTTACCCATCTGTCTATCGCCTCCTTTGAATTTCATGCTGTCACAGTTACCAGCCCTTTCAAGCTTAACATCCTTATCATTTATCGCCCTCCAGGTCCCCTCGGAGAGTTCATC
Organism: Oncorhynchus gorbuscha; assembly: GCF_021184085.1. Classification (NCBI taxonomy): domain Eukaryota; kingdom Metazoa; phylum Chordata; class Actinopteri; order Salmoniformes; family Salmonidae; genus Oncorhynchus; species Oncorhynchus gorbuscha. Next base: position 1,154 of record NW_025756471.1, read on the forward strand.
AATGAGCTTGATGCCTTGATAAGCTCCTTTCCTGAGGACGGCTCACCTCTCACAGTTCTGGGCGACTTTAACCTCCCCACGTCTACCTTTGACTCATTCCTCTCTGCCTCCTTCTTTCCACTCCTCTCCTCTTTTGACCTCACCCTCTCACCTTCCCCCCTACTCACAAGGCAGGCAATACGCTCGACCTCATCTTTACTAGATGCTGTTCTTCCACTAACCTCATTGCAACTCCCTCCAAGTCTCCGACCACTACCTTGTATCCTTTTCCCTCTCGCTCTCATCCAACACTTCCCACACTGCCCCTACTCGGATGGTATCGCGCCGTCCCAACCTTCGCTCTCTCTCCCCCGCTACTCTCTCCTCTTCCATCCTATCATCTCTTCCCTCTGCTCAAACCTTCTCCAACCTATCTCCTGATTCTGCCTCCTCAACCCTCCTCTCCTCCCTTTCTGCATCCTTTGACTCTCTATGTCCCCTATCTTCCAGGCCGGCTCGGTCCTCCCCTCCCGCTCCGTGGCTTGACGACTCAATGCGAGCTCACAGAACAGGGCTCCGGAAGGCCGAGCGGAAATGGAGGAAAACTCGCCTCCCTGCGGACCTGGCATCCTTTCACTCCCTCCTCTCTACATTTTCCTCCTCTGTCTCTGCTGCTAAAGCCACTTTCTACCACTCTAAATTCCAAGCATCTGCCTCTAACCCTAGGAAGCTCTTTGCCACATTCTCCTCCCTCCTGAATCCTCCTCCCCCTCCCCCTCCTCCCTCTCTGCAGATGACTTCGTCAACCATTTTGAAAAGAAGATCGACGACATCCGATCCTCGTTTGCTAAGTCAAACAACACCGCTGGTTCTGCTCACACTGCCCTACCCTGTGCTCTGACCTCTTTCTCCCCTCTCTCTCCAGATGAAATCTCGCGTCTTGTGACGGCCGGCCGCCCAACAACCTGCCCGCTCGACCCTATCCCCTCCTCTCTTCTCCAGACCATTTCCGGAGACCTTCTCCCTTACCTCACCTCGCTCATCAACTTATCCCTGACCGCTGGCTACGTCCCTTCCGTCTTCAAGAGAGCGAGAGTTGCACCCCTTCTGAAAAAACCTACACTCGATCCCTCCGATGTCAACAACTACAGACCAGTATCCCTTCTTTCTTTTCTCTCCAAAACTCTTGAACGTGCCGTCCTTGGTCAGCTCTCCCGCTATCTCTCTCAGAATGACCTTCTTGATCCAAATCAGTCAGGTTTCAAGACTAGTCATTCAACTGAGACTGCTCTTCTCTGTATCACGGAGGCGCTCCGCACCGCTAAAGCTAACTCTCTCTCCTCTGCTCTCATCCTTCTAGACCTATCGGCTGCCTTCGATACTGTGAACCATCAGATCCTCCTCTCCACCCTCTCCGAGTTGGGCATCTCCGGCGCGGCCCACGCTTGGATTGCGTCCTACCTGACAGGTCGCTCCTACCAGGTGGCGTGGCGAGAATCTGTCTCCTCACCACGCGCTCTCACCACTGGTGTCCCCCAGGGCTCTGTTCTAGGCCCTCTCCTATTCTCGCTATACACCAAGTCACTTGGCTCTGTCATAACCTCACATGGTCTCTCCTATCATTGCTATGCAGACGACACACAATTAATCTTCTCCTTTCCCCCTTCTGATGACCAGGTGGCGAATCGCATCTCTGCATGTCTGGCAGACATATCAGTGTGGATGACGGATCACCACCTCAAGCTGAACTTCGGCAAGACGGAGCTGCTCTTCCTCCCGGGGAAGGACTGCCCGTTCCATGATCTCGCCATCACGGTTGACAACTCCATTGTGTCCTCCTCCCAGAGCGCTAAGAACCTTGGCGTGATCCTGGACAACAAACTGTCGTTCTCAACTAATATCAAGGCGGTGGCCCGTTCCTGTAGGTTCATGCTCTACAACATCCGCAGAGTACGACCCTGCCTCACACAGGAAGCGGCGCAGGTCCTAATCCAGGCACTTGTCATCTCCCGTCTGGATTACTGCAACTCGCTGTTATCCAGAAGCGACTTACAAATTGGTGCATTCACCTTATGACATCCAGTGGAACAGTCACTTTACAATAGTGCATCTAAATCTTAAGAGGGGGAATACTTATCCTATCCTAGGTATTCCTTAAAGAGGTGGGGTTTCAGGTGTCTCCGGAAGGTGGTGATTGACTCCGCTGTCCTGGCGTCGTGAGGAGTTTGTTCCACCATTGGGGGCCAGAGCAGCGAACAGTTTTGACTGGGCTGAGCGGGAGCTGTACTTCCTCAGTGGTAGGGAGGCGAGAGCAGGCCAGAGGTGGATGAACGCAGTGCCCTTGTTTGGGTGTAGGGCCTGATCAGAGCCTGGAGGTACTGAGGTGCCGTTCCCCTCACAGCTCCGTAGGCAAGCACCATCACCTTATCGCCTCTAAAATTTTAATAAAACACTATAAAGAGTTTATATAATGTATCATTACATACCTCAAATCAAATTTTTTTTGTCACATACACATGGTTAGCAGATGTTAATGTGAGTGTAGCGAAATGCTTGTGCTTCTAGTTCCGATAATACAGTTATAACCAACGAGTAATCTGACCTAACAATTCCACAACTACTACCTTATACACATACGTGTAAAGGGATAAAGAATATGTACATAAAGATATATGAATGAGTGATGGTACAGAACGGCATAAGCATCACCATCTACCTATTTGAAGGTTTGTGTCGAATTTGAATCTGGTTTTAGGGCTGTGCTAAAGTGATCTTGGAAGTAAACAGCGGCTTTGAGAATGATGATCGCATGCAATGATGATGAAAAAAATGACTAGGTATCGCCCCCTTACCCCGTCACTGTCCATTTCTTGTTTTTAAAGGATGATAGAAGTGCTACACCTGGTGGAGAGAGACTGTAAGACAGAAATTGTTGCATTATGCGTGCTGTACGTATAATTTATCAGCATATTGAATGCGCGACCCGGGCTGGCAAAACCCTGGATCATTGTTATTCTAACTTCCGCGACGCATACAAAGCCCTCCCCGTCCTCCTTTTGGAAAATCTGACCACGACTCCATTTTGTTGCTCCCAGCCTATAGACAGAAACTAAAACAGGAAACACCCATGCTCAGGTCTGTTCAACGCTCGTCGGACCAATCGGATTCCACGCTTCAAGATTGCTTCGATCACGTGGATATGGGATATGTTCCGCATAGAGTCGGACAACAACATTGATGAATACGCTGATTCGGTGAGCGAGTTTATTAGCAAGTGCATCGGTGATATTGTACCCACAGAGACTATTAAAACCTTCCCCAACCAGAAACCGTGAATTGATGGCAGCATTCGTGCAAAACTGAAAGCGCGAACCATTGCTTTTAATCAGGGCAAGGAGATCGGAAACATGACCGAATACAAACAGTGTAGCTATTCCCTCCTCAAGGCAATCAAACAAGCTAAGCGTCAGTATAGAGACAAAGTAGAGTCGCAATTCAACGACTCAGACCACGAGAGGTATGTGGCAGGGTCTACAGTCAATCACAGACTACAAAAACAAAACCAGCCCCGTTGCAGACCATGATGTCTTGCTCCAAGACAAACTAAACAACTTCTTTGCTCCCTTTGAGACTAGTCAAGGACCATATCACCTCGACCCTACCTGACACCCTAGGACACCCCAGGGAAACTACCTGCCCTCCAGGACACCTACACCACCCGATGTCACAGGAAGGCCATAAAGATCATCAAGGACAACAACCACCCGAGCCACTGCCTGTTCACTCCGTTGTCATCCAGAAGGCGAGGTCAGTACAGGTGCATCAAAGCGGGGGCCGAGAGACTGAAAAACAGCTTCTTTCTCAAGGCCATCAGACTGTTAATCAGCCATCGCTAACATTGAGTGGCTGCTGCCAACATACTGACTCATCTCTAGCCACTTTAATAATTAAAATTGGAAGTAATAAATGTATCGCTAGCCACTTTAAACAATGCCACTTTATATAATATTTACATACCCTACATTACTCATCTCATATGTATATACTGTACTCTATACCATCTACTGCATCTTGCCTATGCCGTTTGGCCATCGCTCATCCATATATTTGTATGTACATATTCTTATTCATTCCTTTACACTTGTGTGTATAAGGTATTTGTTGTGAAATTGTTAGGTTAGATTACTTGTTAGATATTACTGCATGGTCGGAACTAGAAGCACAAGCATTTCCCTACACTCGCATTAACATCTGCTAACCATGTATATGTGACAAATACAATTAGATTTGATTTGATACGCAGATGAACTAAAAACACTAGCACTGCAAACACTCAGAACAAAGAGTAGCTGCAGCGCCTGGACTTTGCAGTCTCCTGCTACAAGTCCCCCTTCTACCTGTTGAGAACAAGTGACAGGCAGAACCTCCCACCCACACAGCAACCACCTACTCTATATTCTACACCAGAATTCAGTATTTGGGTCTAGGATTGCCATGTTAGTATACAAACAAATCTGTGAAAATGATTTAATGATACAACTGTACAATTTTGGGGGGAAGTTTATGTATAAAAAATCTTAAAATACTAGCAGGTTGGTTTTCACAGCTGTTTCATAAGGTGTTCGTTATTGTAAGTTGTAAGGTATCCTTTGATGGTATTTATTTGTTGCACATTATTCATTGTTGTTTCCTAGGACCAACAATAGATACATATAACAGTAGATTCAACCACAAGGGTGTACTAATGAGCTATGCGAAATTATATTTCAGTGCAGATAAGCAAAGGGCAGGTGAAAATAAAAAATATGGCAGCCAGACAAGTCAGTGTATCAAATGGATTTGCATATGAATGGAGTGGAAATTAGCTGACTTTGTGATCTGTAAGGTAAGTAACTTTAATGTGTCAAGCAGATTACACGTTTTCTTTGCCATTTCTGAAACGTAGCAACATGTAAGACATGGATTTCATGTTGTCATGTTAACAAGGTACCCAAAAGTAGTTTGAAGTAATGTTTTCATTTTATTAACCTAACAAAACTTGTTAAAACAGCAACATTGTCACGGAAATTTGCATAGCGAAATTTGCATAGCGATGATGAAAAGAATGTAATTTAGGCTGTAATAATCTCCAAAATTCTAATCATTAGGTCATCACACCGTTCATATAGCAACAGACGCTAATAGTTTATTGAAAACCATTATGATGCAGGGGGGGACACTTTTTGGCTGGGGGACATTATTTGGCATGACAGGCCACCTCGAGGTCAGGGGCCCTGGGCACGTGCCCTGCATGCCCGGTCAGTATTCAGTCATGATTACTACAAATTTAGACTAGACTTCTAAAAATTGTTATCTGACATGGTTTATTGAG
>NW_025756472.1:0-6501 GCF_021184085.1 Oncorhynchus gorbuscha
GAAATCGAGTCGACCCGGGCCGCGGCGGTGAGAGCGCCGAATCCTAACCACTAGACCACCAGGGAAGGGTACTACAGTGCAAATCGGTTCTCAGTGTGAGCTGCTACATATGTGCAATAACCTTCTATATTCATTGTGACAGGTTGTACAAGTAAACATGTAGCAAAAGAGTAGTTCCCTGACCGGGAATCGAACCCGGGCCACGGCGGTGAGAGCGCCGAATCCTAACCACTAGACCACCAGGGAAGGTTACTGCAGTGCAAATCGGTTCCAAGTGTGAGCTGGTACATATGTGCGATAACCTTCTATATTCATTGTGACAGGTTGTACAAGTAAACATGTAGCAAAAGAGTAGTTCCCTGACCGGGAATCGAACCCGGGCCGCGGCGGTGAGAGCGCCGAATCCTAACCACTAGGGAAGGGTACTACAGTGCAAATCGGGAGTCGAACTGGGAGTCGAACCACCAGGGAAGGGTACTACAGTGGAAATCGGGAGTCAAACCCGGGCCGCAGCGGTGAGAGCGCCGAATCCTAACCACTAGACCACCAGGGAAGGGTACTACAGTGCAATTCGTTTCCCAGTTTGAAATGCAAGGAAGCTCCTTCCTCTGCAAGGAAGAAGCTACTGCTCCAAAACCGCCATAAAAAGCCATACTACAGTTTGGGGACAAAGATCCTAGTTTTTGGAGAAATGTCCTCTGGTCTGATGAAACAAAAATCGAACTGTTTGGCCATAATGACCATTGTTATGTTTGGAGGGAAAAGGTGAGGATTTCAAGCCGAAGAACACCATCATGTTGTGGGGTTGCTTTGCTGCAGGAGGGTCTAGTGCACCACTAGAACACCTGGGAAGGACACTGCAGGGCAAATCGGTTTGCAATTTGAAGTGGTACATATGTGCGACAACCTACTAAATTCATAGTGACAGATTGCACAAGTAAACAAGGAGCATAGACTATTTCCCTGACCGGGAATCGAACCCGGGCCGCGGCGGTTTCTCTGGACCGGAATCGAACACGGGCCGCGGCGGTGAGAGCGCCAAATCCTAACTACTAGACAACCAGCGAAGGGTACGACAGTGCAAATCGGTTCCAAGTGTGAGCTGGTACATATGTGATAACCTTCTATATTCATTGTGACAGGTTGGTAAACATGTAGCAATAGAGTAGGCTGAAGTAAAATCGAACCCAGTAGCCACAGCGGTGCTCCCTGACCGGGAAAAGAGTATCGAACCCATGAGAGCGCCCTAAACCACTAGACCACCAGGGAAGGGTACTACAGTGCAGGAAATTCGATTCCCAGTTTGAAATGGTACATATAGTTGAAGTCGTAAGTTTCCATCCACTTAGGCTGGAGTCATTAAAACCTGTTTGTCAACCCTCCCACATTTCTTGCTAACAAACGATCGTTTTGGCAGACGGTTAGGACATCTACTTTGTGCATGACACAAGTCATTTTTCCAACAATTGTTTACATTGGGATTATTTCACTTATAATTCACTGTATCACAAATTCAGTGGGCCAGAAGTTTACATACAATGAGTTGGCTGTGCCTTTAAACAGTTTGTAAAATTCCCGAAAATGATGTCATGGCTTTAGAAGCTTCTGATAGGCTAATTGACATCCTTTGAGTCAATTGGAGGAGTACCTGTAGATGTATTTCAAGGCCTACCTTCAAACTCAGTGCCTCTTTGCTTGACTCCATGGGAAAAGCAAAAGGAAATCAGGCAAAACCTCAGAAAAAAAAATGTAGACCTCCACAAGTCTGGTTCCTCCTTGGGAGCAATTTCCAAACGCCTGAAGGTACCTCGCTCATCTGTAGAAACAATAGTACGCAAAGTATAAACACCATGGTATGGCGCAGGCGTCATACCGCCAGGAAGGAGACGCGTTCTCTCTCCTAGAGATGAACGTACTTTGGGTCGAAAAGTGCAAATCCATCCCAGAACAACAGCAAAGGACCTTGTGAAGATGCTGGAGGAAACAGGTACAAAATGGTCTATATCCACAGGCAAACGAGTCCTATATCGACATACCCCGAGAGGCCGCTCAGCAAGGAAGAAGCTACTGCTCCAAAACCGCCATAAAAAAGCCATACTACAGTTTGGGGACAAAGATCCTAGTTTTTGGAGAAATGTCCTCTGGTCTGATGAAACAAAAATCGAACTGTTTGGCCATAATAAGCCGAAGAACACCATCATGTTGTGGGGGTGCTTTGTTGCAGGAGGGTCTGGTGCACCACTAGAACACCTGGGAAGGACACTGCAGTGCAAATCGGTTCCCAGTTTGAAGTGGTACATATGTGCGACAACCTTCTAAATTCATAGTGACAGGTTGCACAAGTAAACAAGGAGCATAGACTATTTCCCTGACCGGAATCAAACCCAGGCAGCGGTGAGGCCAAATCCTAACCACTAGACCACCAGGGAAGGATAATACAGTGCAAATCGGTTCTCAGTGTGAGCTGGGTACATATGTGCGATAACCTTCTATATTCATTGTGACAGGTTGTACAAGTAAACATGTAGCAAAATGAGTAGTTCCCTGAACGGGAATGGAACCCGGGCCACGGCGGTGAGAATCCTAACCACTAGACCACCAGGGAAGGGGTACTACAGTGCAATCGTTTCCCAGTTTGAAATGGTACATATAGTTGAAGTCGTAAGTTTCCATCCACGATAAGTCATTAAAACCTGTTTGTCAACCCCTCCCCACATTTCTTGCTAACAAACGATCGTTTTGGCAGACGGTTAGGACATCTACTTTGTGCATGACACAAGTCATTTTTCCAACAATTGTTTACATTGGGATTATTTCACTTATAATTCACTGTATCACAAATTCAGTGGGCCAGAAGTTTACATACAATGAGTTGGCTGTGCCTTTAAACAGTTTGTAAAATTCCCGAAAATGATCATGGCTTTAGCTTCTGATAGGCTAATTGACATCCTTTGAGTCAATTGGAGGAGTACCTGTAGATGTATTTCAAGGCCTACCTTCAAACTCGGGCCTCTTTGCTTGACTCCATGGGAAAGCAAAGGAAATCAGGCAAAACCTCAGAAAAAAAATGTAGACCTCCACAAGTCTGGTTCCTCCTTGGGAGCAATTTCCAAACGCCTGAAGGTACCTCGCTCATCTGTAGAAACAATAGTACGCAAGTATAAACAGCATGGTACCACCAGGCGTCATACCGCTCAGGAAGGAGACGCGTTATCTCTCCTAGAGATGAACGTACTTTGGGTCGAAAAGTGCAAATCCATCCCAGAACAACAGCAAAGGACCTTGTGGAGATGCTGGAGGAAACAGGTACAAAATGGTCTCATCCACAGGCAAACGAGTCCTATATCGACATACCCCGAGAGGCCGCTCAGCAAGGAAGAAGCTACTGCTCCAAAACCGCCATAAAAAGCCATACTACAGTTTGGGGACAAATATCCTAGTTTTGGAGAAATGTCCTCTCTGGTCTGATGAAACAAAATCGAACTGTTTGGCCATAATGACCATTGTTATGTTTGGAGGGGAAAGGAGGCTTTCAAGCCGAAGAACACCATCATGTTGTGGGGGTGCTTTTGCTGCAGGAGAGTCTGGTGCACCACTAGAACACCTGGAAGGACACTGCAGTGCAAATCGGTTTGCAATTTGAAGTGGTACATATGTGCGACAACCTACTAAATTCATAGTGACAGGTTGCACAAGTAAACAAGGAGCATAGACTATTTCCCTGACCGGGAATCGAACCACTGCGGTGAGAGAGCCGAATCCTAACCACTAGACCACCAGGGAAGGATAATACAGTGCAAATTGGTTCTCAGTGTGAGCTGGTACATATGTGCGATAACCTTCTATATTCATTGTGACAGGTTGTACAAGTAAAGATGTAGCAAAAGAGTAGTTCCCTGACCGGGAATCGAACCCGGGCATGCGGCGGTGAGAGCGCCCCGAATCCTAACCACTAGACCACCAGGGAAGGGTACTACAGTGCAATTCGTTTCCCAGTTTGAAATGGTACATATAGTTGAAGTCGTAAGTTTCCATCCACTTAGGCTGGAGTCATTAAAACCTGTTTGTCAACCCCTCCCACATTTCTTGCTAACAAACGATCGTTTTGGCAGACGGTTAGGACATCTACTTTGTGCATGACACAAGTCATTTTTCCAACAATTGTTTACATTGGGATTATTTCACTTATAATTCACTGTATCACAAATTCAGTGGGCCAGAAGTTTACATACAATGAGTTGGCTGTGCCTTTAAACAGTTTGTAAAATTCCGAAAATGATGTCATGGCTTTAGAAGCTTCTGATAGGCTAATTGACATCCTTTGAGTCAATTGGAAGTACCTGTAGATGTATTTCAAGGCCTACCTTCAAACTCAGTGCCTCTTTGCTTGACTCCATGGGAAAAGCAAAGGAAATCAGGCAAAAACCTCAGAAAAAATGTAGACCTCCACAAGTCTGGTTCCTCCTTGGGAGCAATTTCCAAACGCCTGAAGGTACCTCGCTCATCTGTAGAAACAATAGTACGCAAGTATAAACACCATGGTATGGCGCAGGCGTCATACCGCTCAGGAAAGGAGACGCGTTCTCTCTCCTAGAGATGAACGTACTTTGGGTCGAAAAGTGCAAATCCATCCCAGAACAACAGCAAAGGACCTTGTGAAGATGCTGGAGGAAACAGGTACAAAATGGTCTATATCCACAGGCAAACGAGTCCTATATCGACATACCTCGAGAGCCCGCTCAGAACACCATCATGTTGTGGGGGTGCTTTGCTGCAGGAGGGTCTGGTGCACCACTAGAACACCTGGGAAGGACACTGCAGTGCAAATCGGTTCCCAGTGTGAGATGGTACATATGTGCGATAACCTTCTATATTCATTGTGACAGGTTGCACAAGTAAACATGTAGCAAAAGCGTAGTTCCTGAACGGGAATCGAACCCGGGTCGCGGCGGTGAGAGCGCCGAATCTAACCACTAGACCACCAGGGAAGGGTACTACAGTGCAAATCGGTTCCCAGTGTGAGCTGGTACATATGTGCGATAACCTTCTATATTCATTGTGACAGGTTGCACAAGTAAACATGTAGCAAAGATTAGTTCCCTGAACGGGAATCGAACCCGGGCAGCGGCTGTGAGAGCGCGAATCCTAAGCACTAGACCACCAGGGAAGGGTACAACATTTCAAATCGGTTCCCAGTGTGAGCTGGTACATATGTGCGATAACCTTCTATATTCATTGTGACAGGTTGCACACGTAAACATGTAGCAAAAGAGCAGTTCACTGACCGGGAATCGAATCCTAACCACTAGACCACCAGGGAAGGATACTACAGTGCAATTCGTTTCCCAGTTTGAAATGGTACATATAGTTGAAGTCGTAAGTTTCCATCCACTTAGGCTGGAGTCATTAAAACTTTGGGTCGAAAAGTGCAAATCCATCCCAGAACAACAGCAAAGGACCTTGTGAAGATGCTGGAGGAAACAGGTACAAAATGGTCTACATCCACAGGCAAACGAGTCCTGTATCGACATACCCCGAGAGGCCGCTCAGCAAGGAAGAAGCTACTGCTCCAAAACCGCCATAAAAAAGCCATACTACAGTTTGGGACAAAGATCCTAGTTTTTGGAGAAATGTCCTCTGGTCTGATGAAACAAAAATCGAACTGTTTGGCCATAATGACCATTGTTATGTTTGGAGGAAAAGGGGAGGCTTTCAGGTCGAAGAACACCATCATGTTGTGGGGGTGCTTTGCTGCAGGAGGGTCTGGTGCTGCACCACTAGAACACCTGGAAAGGACACTGCAGTGCAAATCGGTTCGCAATTTGAAGTGGTACATATGTCAGCAACCTATAAATTCATAGTGACAGGTTGCACAAGTAAACAAAAGGAGCATATACTATTTGACCACCAGGGAAGGATAATACAGTGCAAATCGGTTCTCAGTGTGAGCTGGTACATATGTGCGATAATCTTCTATATTCATTGTGACAGGTTGTACAAGTAAACATGTAGCAAAAGAGTTGTTCCCTGACCGGGAATTGAACCCGGGCCGCAGCGGTGAGAGCGCCGAATCCTAACCACTAGATCACCAGGGAAGGATAATACAGTGCAAATCGGTTCTCAGTGTGAGCTGGTACATATGTGCGATAACCTTCTATATTCATTGTGACAGGTTGTACAAGTAAACATGTAGCAAAAGAGTAGTTCCCTGACCGGGAATCGAATCCTAACCACTAGACCACCAGGGAAGGGTACTACAGTGCAATTCGTTTCCCAGTTTGAAATGGTACATATAGTTGAAGTTGTAAGTTTCCATCCACTTAGGCTGGAGTCATTAAAACCTGTTTGTCAACCCCTCCACACATTTCTTGCTAACAAACGATAGTTTTGGCAGTCGGTTAGGACATCTACTTTGTGCATGACACAAGTAATTTTTCCAACAATTGTTTACAGAGGGATTATTTCACTTATAATTCACTGTATCACAAATTCAGTGGGCCA
>NW_025756473.1:0-6501 GCF_021184085.1 Oncorhynchus gorbuscha
TCTCCACTCTAAATATATATAGTACGAGTTTAATCTACACGATGTCCTCTCCACGCTAAATATATAAATATATATGGTACGAGTTTAATCTACACGATGTCCTCTCCACTCTAAATATATAAATATATATGGTACGAGTTTATTCTACACAATGTCCTCTCCACGCTAAATATATAAATATATATGGTACGAGTTTATTCTACACAATGTCCTCTCCACTCTAAATATATATGGTACGAGTTTAATCTACACAATGTCCTCTCCACTCTAAATATATATGGTACGAGTTTAATCTACACGATGTCCTCTCCACGCTAAATATATAAATATATATGGTACGAGTTTAATCTACACGATGTCCTCTCCACTCTAAATATATAAATATATATGGTACGAGTTTATTCTACACAATGTCCTCTCCACGCTAAATATATAAATATATATGGTACGAGTTTATTCTACACAATGTCCTCTCCACTCTAAATATATATGGTACGAGTTTAATCTACGGGACACTTTCCTACCATCACTTTAAGCCTAGTATTAAAATCTAGATTCTCCGTTGAAAAGCAGTTTTCAGTCTTGGGCAAGGCTTAATCTGCCCTACATGTACGTTGCTTTCTGGAAGTATTCAGACCCCTTTTGACCACATTTTGTTACATTACAACCTTACGCTAAAACCTATTTTTGTTCCTCAATCTACACCCAAAAACCCATAATGACAAAGTGAAAACAACAGGTTTTTACATAAGTTTTCAATCCTGACACATCCTGTTTCCATTGATCATCCTTGAGATGTTTCTACAACTGGATTCAGTTGATTGGACATGATTTGGAAAGGTACACACCTGTCTATATAAAGGGCTCCACAGTTCCTCTGTGGGGATGGTTGTCCTTCTGGAAGGTTCTCCCATCTCTTCAGCGCGCCACCAATGAGGTTTTTATGGTAGAGTGGCCAGACGGAAGCTGCTTCTCAGTTAGAGGCACATGACAGCCCGCTTGGAGTTTGCCAAAAGGCAACTGAGACCTCTTTCAGACCATGAGACCTCTTTGGCCTGAATGCCAAGCGTCACGTTTGGAGTCTCTGAATGTCATTGAGTGGCCCAGCCAGAACTTGGACTTGAACCCGATTGAACATCTCTGTAGAGACCTGAAAATAGCTGTACAGCAACGCTCCCCATTCAACCTGACAGAGCTTGAGAGGATCTGCAGAGAAGAATGGGAGAAACTCCCCAAATACAGGTGTGCCCAGCTTGTAGCGTCATACCCAAGAAGACTCAAGGATGTAATCGCTGACAAAGGTGCTTCAACAAAGTACTGAGTAAAGGGTCTGAACTTTATCCCTGTAAATGTGATATTTCAGTTTTTATTTTTAATACATTTGCAACAAATTCTAAAAACCTGTTTTTGCTTTATCATTATGGGGTTTTGTATGTAGATTGATGAGGAAAAAAACTATTTCATCCATTTTAGAATAAGGCTGTAAGGAAATGTGGGGAAAGTGAATGGGTCTGAATACTGTCTGAATGCACTTATGGACATTCCTGAGCTTCCATTCTGAGAGGCTGACAAAGTGTTAATTTACTAATCTATCCCAAACCGCAGGTAAAGACACTGACATCTCCGACATCCTGAGTCCCTCTAACAAAGTGTGGAAGAAGGCACGTACACCTGTGGCTCAGCCAGAACCTTCCCAGGAGACAACAGCACCCCTAGTGGAGGAGGAGGAGAGTTCAGGAGAGGAGCTGGAGACGGTGGAGGTGACTCTGGGAACTCTGGACCTCCGGGAGCATGAGATCTACCCTGCCAGGAGGAAGAAGAGGAGACGCAGGACAGAGGACAGAGGTGAGGGAGACGGGTCTGTAGAGTTAGTTATGCCCTGTGTTGTATTGTGCCCTACTTCTGACCAGGGCCTAGGGAATAGGGTGATGTTTGATATGTTTAGGGAATAGGGTGATATATCTGTTTAATTCTCATATAGGGTGATGTTTTCTATTCATATAAACAGGACCTTCTATCACTTGATAATCTTTCAAAAGCTACAAAACCATTTTTTTCTGTGTTCAGGTCTAAGTAACAGGAAGCTGTGGGGTCTCCTGCTGCTGTTGAAGACAGTAACCAGGAGAGAGGAGGAGAGAAACCAGGGAGGAGGAAACCCAAGGGAAGACGACGATACAACATGAAGAGGGTGAGGTCATAACCTAACTCTGCCTGTCGGTCTGTCTGCCTGCCGGTCTGCCTGCCTGCCTGTAGGCCGGTCTGCCTGCCTGTCGGTCTGCCTGCCTGCCTGTAGGCCGGTCTGCCTGCCTGTCGGTCTGCCTGCCTGCCTGCCTGCCTGCCTGTAGGCCGGTCTGCCTGCCTGCCTGCCTGTAGGCCGGTCTGTCTGCCTGCCTGCCTGCCTGTAGGCCGGTCTGCCTGCCTGCCTGCCTGCCTGTAGGCCGGTCTGCCTGCCTGCAGGCCGGTCTGCCTGCCTGCCTGCCTGCCTGCCTGTAGGCCGGTCTGTCTGCCTGCCTGCCTGCCTGTAGGCCGGTCTGTCTGCCTGCCTGCCTGTAGGCCGGTCTGTCTGCCTGCCTGCCTGTAGGCCGGTCTGCCTGCCTGCCTGCCTGCCTGCCTGCCTGCCTGCCTGCCTGTAGGCCGGTCTGTCTGCCTGCCTGCCTGCCTGTAGGCCGGTCTGCCTGCCTGCCTGTAGGCCGGTCTGCCTGCCTGCCTGTAGGCCGGTCTGCCTGCCTGCCTGCCTGTAGGCCGGTCTGCCTGCCTGCCTGCCTGTAGGCCGGTCTGCCTGCCTGCCTGTAGGCCGGTCTGCCTGCCTGCCTGCCTGCCTGTAGGCCGGTCTGTCTGCCTGCCTGTAGGCCGGTCGGTCTGCCTGCCTGCCTGCCTGCCTGTAGGCCGGTCTGTCTGCCTGCCTGCCTGTAGGCCGGTCTGTCTGCCTGCCTGCCTGTAGGCCTGCCTGCCTGCCTGTAGGCCGGTCTGTCTGCCTGCCTGCCTGTAGGCCGGTCTGTCTGCCTGCCTGCCTGCCTGTAGGCCGGTCTGTCTGCCTGCCTGCCTGCCTGTAGGCCGGTCTGTCTGCCTGCCTGTAGGCCGGTCTGTCTGCCTGCCTGCCTGTAGGCCGGTCTGCCTGCCTGCCTGCCTGCCTGTAGGCCGGTCTGTCTGCCTGCCTGTAGGCCGGTCTGCCTGCCTGTAGGCCGGTCTGCCTGCCTGCCTGCCTGTAGGACGGTCTGTCTGCCTGCCTGCCTGTAGGCCGGTCTGTCTACCTGCCTGCCTGCCTGCCTGCCTGTAGGCCGGTCTGTCTGTCTGCCTGCCTGCCTGCCTGCCTGTAGGCCGGTCTGCCTGCCTGCCTGCCTGTAGGCCGGTCTGTCTGCCTGCCTGCCTGTAGGCCGGTCTGTCTGCCTGCCTGCCTGTAGGCCGGTCTGTCTGCCTGCCTGCCTGTAGGCCGGTCTGCCTGCCTGCCTGCCTGTAGGCCGGTCTGCCTGTCTGCCTGCCTGCCTGTAGGCCGGTCTGTCTGCCAGCCTGCCTGTAGGCCGGTCTGTCTGCCAGCCTGCCTGTAGGCCGGTCTGTCTGCCAGCCTGCCTGTAGGCCGGTCTGTCTGCCAGCCTGCCTGTAGGCCGGTCTGTCTGCCTGCCTGCCTGGAGGCCGGTCTGCCTGCCTGCCTGCCTGCCTGCCTGTAGGCCGGTCTGTCTGCCTGCCTGCCTGCCTGTAGGCCGGTCTGTCTGCCTGCCTGCCTGCCTGTAGGCCGGTCTGTCTGCCTGCCTGCCTGTAGGCCGGTCTGTCTACCTACCTGCCTGCCTGCCTGTAGGCCGGTCTGTCTACCTGCCTGCCTGCCTGCCTGTAGGCCGGTCTGTCTGCCTGCCTGCCTGTAGGCCGGTCTGTCTGCCTGCCTGCCTGCCTGCCTGTAGGCCGGTCTGCCTGCCTGCCTGTAGGCCGGTCTGTCTGCCTGCCTGCCTGGAGGCCGGTCTGCCTGCCTGCCTGCCTGCCTGTAGGCCGGTCTGCCTGCCTGTCTGTGTTTGTTGTATACAACAGCATCTTCTCTGCATCTCTCCTCAGAGGAGCCTGATGAGTCCTGGGACTATGGCCTGAGGGATGCTCTCTACACCGCCTGTAAGACTGGAGACCTGGACACCCTCATCAGACTGTTACCAGTGAGGAGGGGAGAGCAGGGTGGACAGAGAGAGGACCAGGGTGGACAGAGAGAGGACCAGGGTGGACAGAGAGAGGACCAGGGTGGACAGAGAGAGGACCAGGGTGGACAGAGAGAGGACCAGGGTGGACAGAGAGAGGACCAGGGTGGACAGAGAGAGGACCAGGGTGGACAGATAGAGGACCAGGATGGACAGAGAGAGGGAGGGAAGAATCAGGGAGAGGTGGAGGAGAGCTGCTCTTCCCAGGCCCCTGCAGCCCAGAGTCCACTAGTCCAACCCAACCAGCCCATAGACCCTGCAGCCCAGAGTCCACTAGTCCAACCCAACCAGCCCATAGACCCTGCAGCCCAGAGTCCACTAGTCCAACCCAACCAGCCCATAGACCCTGCAGCCCAGAGTCCACTAGTCCAACTCAACCAGCCCATAGACCCTGCAGCCCAGAGTCCACTAGTCCAACTCAACCAGCCCATAGACCCTGCAGCCCAGAGTCCACTAGTCCAACCCAACCAGCCCATAGACCCTGCAGCCCAGAGTCCACTAGTCCAACCCAACCAGCCCATAGACCCTGCAGCCCAGAGTCCACTAGTCCAACCCAACCAGCCCATAGACCCTGCAGCCCAGAGTCCACTAGTCCAACCCAACCAGCCCATAGACCCTGCAGCCCAGAGTCCACTAGTCCAACCCAACCAGCCCATAGACCCTGCAGCCCAGAGTCCACTAGTCCAACCCAACCAGCCCATAGACCCTGCAGCCCAGAGTCCACTAGTCCAACCCAACCAGCCCATAGACCCTGCAGCCCAGAGTCCACTAGTCCAACTCAACCAGCCCATAGACTCCTCAGGCTTCACTCTGCTTCACGTGGCCTCCGCAGCAGGACAGAAAGGAGTGGTCCAGCTGCTGATGGATGCAGGCAGCGACCCGGCATGCAAGTATGAACCAAACATATGTCGATATTAGGCTTGGGTACCGTAATATGTCGTATACCGGGGTATAGGGAAATAGCCATGGGATGGTTTTTCAATACATTAGGAGATAAAGCAGAGCGCGTTCTTCATGTCACCTTTCACATTATGAAGTTTTACCGTAGTTCGCCAGTACAGAGCCAGTACAGAGCCAGTACAGAGCCAGTACAGAGTCAGTACAGAGCCAGAACAGAGCCAGAACAGAGCCAGAACAGAGCCAGTACAGAGCCAGTACAGAGCCAGTACAGAACAGAGTCAGTACAGAGTCAGTACAGAGTCAGTACAGAGTCAGTACAGAGTCAGTACAGAGTCAGTACAGAGTCAGTACAGAGTCAGTACAGAGCCAGTACAGAGCCAGTACAGAACCAGTACAGAGCCAGTACAGAACCAGTACAGAACCAGTACAGAGCCAGAACAGAGCCAGAACAGAGCCAGAACAGAGCCAGAACAGAGCCAGTACAGAGCCAGTACAGAGCCAGTACAGAGCCAGTACAGAGCCAGTACAGAGCCAGAACAGAGCCAGTACAGAGCCAGAACAGAACCAGTACAGAGCCAGTACAGAGCCAGAACAGAGCCAGTACAGAGCCAGTACAGAGTCAGTACAGAACAGAGCCAGTACAGAGCCAGAACAGAGCCAGTACAGAGCCAGAACAGAGCCAGTACAGAGCCAGTACAGAGCCAGTACTTAGCCAGAACAGAACAGAGCCAGAACAGAGCCAGTACAGAGCCAGAACAGAGCCAGTACAGAGCCAGTACAGAGCCAGTACAGAGCCAGAACAGAGCCAGTACAGAGCCAGAACAGAACAGAGCCAGAACAGAGCCAGTACAGAGCCAGTACAGAGCCAGAACAGAACAGAGCCAGAACAGAGCCAGTACAGAGCCAGTACAGAGCCAGAACAGAGCCAGTACAGAGCCAGTACAGAGCCAGAACAGAGCCAGTACAGAGCCAGAACAGAACAGAGCCAGAACAGAGCCAGAACAGAGCCAGTACAGAGCCAGAACAGAGCCAGTACAGAGCCAGTACAGAGCCAGAACAGAGCCAGAACAGAGCCAGTACAGAGCCAGAACAGAACAGAGCCAGAACAGAGCCAGTACAGAGCCAGAACAGAGCCAGTACAGAGCCAGAACAGAACAGAGCCAGAACAGAGCCAGAACAGAGCCAGTACAGAGCCAGTACAGAGCCAGAACAGAGCCAGTACAGAGCCAGTACAGAGCCAGTACAGAACAGAGCCAGTACAGAGCCAGTACAGAGCCAGTACAGAACAGAGCCAGTACAGAGCCAGAACAGAGCCAGTACAGAGCCAGTACAGAACAGAGCCAGAACAGAGCCAGTACAGAGCCAGTACAGAGCCAGTACAGAACAGAGCCAGAACAGAGCCAGAACAGAACCAGAACAGAACCAG
>NW_025756474.1:0-6501 GCF_021184085.1 Oncorhynchus gorbuscha
ATATATATATATATATATATGCCATTTAGCAGAACGCTTTTATCCAAAGCGACTTACAGTCATGTGTGCATACATTCTACGTATGGGTGGTCCCGGGGATCGAACCCACTACCCTGGCGTTACAAGCGCCATGCTCTACCAACTGAGCTACAGAGCTCAGTTGGTAGAAACTAATATAGATGAAGGGCTCTGTTCTTTGTGAAAAATACTTTTTCCCCCTCTGAAATACTTCCTGCCCTAAAGTGCAATAGTCTACTTTTGATGAATCAAGACCGAATCGTAGTAAGTGTAGTCTACTTGACGGATGCTCAATAAATGTGGATTAAATCCAGGAAGTCAACACAAGTTGTTTAATCAGTGATTAAAGCTGTCAAACATGAATTACCAACCGTCTAAACATGACAACCAATGTAGCTTACATTTGCGCAAGATAAATAGTGTCCCAAGTCATACCATATTCCTAACAGTGCACTACTTTTGACCAGAACTCAATGGGGGCTGATCAAAACTAGTGCACTATAACGTGAAAAGGGCGCCATTTGTCTGTCAGTTGTGGGTAAGACTGTAAAATAAGATGTACGGTCAGGTCCAGAATTATTGGCACCCTTGATAAAGACGAGCAAGAAAATATATTGTGTATCAAATCAAAAATACACATACAGAGCTAGTGTCAAATCCCTCCCGACATGTTCTCCAATCTCATAAAACATTTTTGAAAAATACTCAGTTATCCTCGCATGGTGAGGTATTGACAACAGGGGTGCCAATAAATTTGAGCCCCTATCTTTTTCAGATATATTTAAAAATATATTTTTTATTAAAATCCCCTTCCTCCCTCAATTGTTTTTTTGCATACAATATAGTTCAGTATTCTTTTTTAATTTAGTATTTTATACAGTATTTTTTTCTCATCTTTATCAAAGGTTTTAATAATTGTGGACTGTGTTATTTTGTTCCAGTCATACACAGGACATCACCATGTCTGAGGGTAAAACAGTCACGTTGAAGCCTGTGGACCTGGTAGAACCAGAACCAGGCTTCTCATCCTCTCACCTAGACCCCAATGATACATCTCCTATCAACCCCTGCTTTAGATAAGACACCGGGTCAGCCAGACCTCCAAGGCCTGGACAGTGGACACCCTGGGACAGAGGAAAAAGGCCCTGTTGGCCTACTCACACCTGGGACTCAGGGAATCGATGGACCTCAACACTGGACCAGCGAAACTGAGGCGGTTCTGCGTCTTTGAGGGTAAGCTTAAAATGACTTGAACACGGGCATCATAGAACAAACCGAAGCCTATCTGTACACAATGCTGTTGTTTACATGCAAATCATGCTTACAGAATTATATCTACAGTAAATACAGAATCAGAACGGTTCAAATTAGCATTGTCCTAAAAATAATGGCTTAAAACAATATTATGTTTAGTAAATTCAATTAATCCCATTCATGTGGAACATTCCCATGGGAACAGATTTAACATCCCCATCATCCCGGCCATTGTGTTTCACCTACAGTGCCAAATACACGAGTGCTTAATCAGCTGCCAGGCCAGACGACACCTAAACTAATCACGTTATTAATCAAGAGTTGTTATAAACTGACGTGTCCAAGTGTTTGTGTGCTTATCATTTTTACTCTGAGGTCAGACATGGACAGATTCCTTCAGAGTGGTTAGAGCGTTGGACTAGTAACTGAAGAGTTTCCTTCAGAGTGGTTAGAGCATTGGACTAGTAAGAAGGTTCTTCAGAGTGGTTAGAGCGTTGGACTAGTAACCGGAAGGTTCCTTCAGAGTGGTTAGAGCGTTGGACTAGTAACCGGAAGGTTCCTTCAGAGTGGCTAGAGCGTTGACTAGTAACCGGGAAGGTTCCTTCAGAGTGGTTAGAGCGTTGGACTAGTCACCGGAAGGTTCCTTCAGAGTGGTTAGAGCGTTGGACTAGTGCCGGAAGGTTCCTTCAGAGTGGTTAGAGCGTTGGACTAGTAACCGGAAGGTTCCTTCAGAGTGGTTAGAGCGTTGGACTAGTAACCGGAAGGTTCCTTCAGAGTGGTTAGAGCGTTGGACTAGTAACCGGAAGGTTCCTTCAGAGTGGTTAGAGCGTTGGACTAGTCACGGAAGGTTCCTTCAGAGTGGTTAGAGCGTTGGACTGAGTCACCGGAAGGTTCCTTCAGAGTGGTTAGAGCGTTGGACTAGTAACCGGAAGGTTCCTTCAGAGTGGTTGAAGCGTTGGACTGGCCAACCGGAAGGTTTCCTTCCAGAGTGGTTAGAGCGTTGGACTAGTAACCGGAAGGTTCCTTCAGAGTGGTTAGAGCGTTGGACTAGTCACCGGAAGGTTCCTTAAGAATGGTTATAAACGTTGGACTAGTAACCGGAAGGTTCCTTCAGAGTGGTTAGAGCGTTGGACTAGTAACCGGAAGGTTCCTTCAGAGTGTTTAGAGCGTTGGACTAGTAACCGGAAGATTCCTTCAGAGTGGTTAGAGCGTTGGACTAGTAACCGGAAGGTTCCTTCAAAAAAGAAGCAAGAAAGAGGATTTTGACACCTACCCTCTCAAGTTGTTCTGAATTCCTGCTACATTATTTTGTTGAAATATAATTTGATCTCTAAGAAATTAAGCTAATTGTATTGCAACCAAATTGGCCATTTTAAATGTGTAGGATTCATATAATATTAAATAAATAACCCGACATCCTATTTGGACCAAACTTTTTTTCTACCAATGTGTAAGACACACTGAGGTGGAGGTTATATACAGGGTGTTACGGTACAGAGTCAATGTGGAGGCTATATACAGGGTGTTACGGTACAGAGTCAGTGTGGAGGCTATATACAGGGTGTTACGGTACAGAGTCAATGTGGAGGCTATATACAGGGTGTTACGGTACAGAGTCAGTGTGGAGGCTATATACAGGGTGTTACGGTACAGAGTCAATGTGGAGGCTATATACAGGGTGTTACGGTACAGAGTCAGTGTGGAGGCTATATACAGGGTGTTACGGTACAGAGTCAATGTGGAGGCTATATACAGGGGGTACCGGTACAGAGTCAATGTGGAGGCTATATACAGGGTGTACCGGTACAGAGTCAATGTGGAGGCTATATACAGGGTATTATGGTACAGAGTCAATGTGGAGGTTATAAACAGGGTGTTACGGTACAGAGTCAATGTGGAGGCTATATACAGTGTGTTACGGTACAGAGTCAATGTGGAGGCTATATACAGGGTGTTACGGTACAGAGTCAATGTGGAGGCTATATACAGGGTATTACGGTACAGAGTCAATGTGGAGGCTATATACAGGGTGTTACGGTACAGAGTCAAGGTGGAGGATGTATACAGGGTGTTACGGTACAGAGTCAATGTGGAGGCTATATACAGGGTGTTACGGTACAGAGTCAATGTGGAGGCTATATACAGGGTGTTACGGTACAGAGTCAATGTGGAGGCTAATACAGGGTGTACCGGTACAGAGTCAATGTGGAGGCTATATACAGGGTGTTACAGTACAGAGTCAATGTGGAGGCTATATACAGGGTGTTACGGTACAGAGTCAATGTGGAGGCTATATACAGGGTGTTACGGTACAGAGTCAATGTGGAGGCTATATACAGGGTGTTACGGTACAGAGTCAATGTGGAGGCTATATACAGGGTGTTACGGTACAGAGTCAATGTGGAGGCTATATACAGGGTGTACCGGTACAGAGTCAATGTGGAGGCTATATACGGAGTATTACGGTACAGAGTCAATGTGGAGGATATATACAGGGTATTACGGTACAGAGTCAGTGTGGAGGCTATAAACTGGGTATTACGGTACAGAGTCAATGTGGAGACTATATACAGGGTGTTACGGTACAGAGTCAATGTGGAGACTATATACAGGGTGTTACGGTACAGAGTCAATGTGGAGACTATATACAGGGTGTTACGTTACAGAGTCAATGTGGAGGCTATATACAGGGTGTTACGGTACAGAGTCAATGTGGAGGCTAATACAGGGTGTACCGGTACAGAGTCAATGTGGAGGCTATATACAGGGTGTTACAGTACAGAGTCAATGTGGAGGCTATATACAGGGTGTTACGGTACAGAGTCAATGTGGAGACTATATACAGGGTGTTACGGTACAGAGTCAATGTGGAGACTATATACAGGGTGTTACGGTACAGAGTCAATGTGGAGACTATATACAGGGTGTTACGTTACAGAGTCAATGTGGAGGCTATATACAGGGTGTTACGGTACAGAGTCAATGTGGAGGCTAATACAGGGTGTACCGGTACAGAGTCAATGTGGAGGCTATATACAGGGTGTTACAGTACAGAGTCAATGGAGGCTATATACAGGGTGTTACGGTACAGAGTCAATGTGGAGGCTATATACAGGGTGTTACGGTACAGAGTCAATGTGGAGGCTATATACAGGGTGTTACTGCACAGAGTCAATGTGGAGGCTATATACAGGGTGTTACGGTACAGAGTCAATGTGGAGGCTATATACAGGGTGTTACGGTACAGAGTCAATGTGGAGGCTATATACAGGGTGTACCGGTACAGAGTCAATGTGGAGGCTATATACGGAGTATTACGGTACAGAGTCAATGTGGAGGATATATACAGGGTATTACGGTACAGAGTCAGTGTGGAGGCTATAAACTGGGTATTACGGTACAGAGTCAATGTGGAGACTATATACAGGGTGTTACGGTACAGAGTCAATGTGGAGACTATATACAGGGTGTTACGGTACAGAGTCAATGTGGAGACTATATACAGGGTGTTACGTTACAGAGTCAATGTGGAGGCTATATACAGGGTGTTACGTTACAGAGTCAATGTGGAGGCTATATACAGGGGGTATATACAGGGGAGTCAATGTCAAATCAAATCAAATTTTATTTGTCACAGAGTCAATGTGGAGGCTATATACAGGGTGTTACGGTACAGAGTTAATGTGGAGGCTATATACAGGGTGTTACGGTACAGAGTCAATGTGGAGGCTATATACAGGGTGTACCGGTACAGAGTCAATGTGGAGGCTATATACGGAGTATTACGGTACAGAGTCAATGTGGAGGATATATACAGGGTATTACGGTACAGAGTCAGTGTGGAGGCTATAAACTGGGTATTACGGTACAGAGTCAATGTGGAGACTATATACAGGGTGTTACGGTACAGAGTCAATGTGGAGACTATATACAGGGTGTTACGGTACAGAGTCAATGTGGAGACTATATACAGGGTGTTAACGTTACAGAGTCAATGTGGAGGCTATATACAGGGTGTTACGGTACAGAGTCAATGTGGAGGCTAATACAGGGTGTACCGGTACAGAGTCAATGTGGAGGCTATATACAGGGTGTTACAGTACAGAGTCAATGTGGAGGCTATATACAGGGTGTTACGGTACAGAGTCAATGTGGAGACTATATACAGGGTGTTACGGTACAGAGTCAATGTGGAGACTATATACAGGGTGTTAAATTTGCAGAGTCAATGTGGAGACTATATACAGGGTGTTACGGTACAGAGTCAATGTGGAGGCTATATACAGGGTGTTACGGTACAGAGTGAATGTGGAGGCTAATACAGGGTGTACCGGTACAGAGTCAATGTGGAGGCTATATACAGGGTGTTACAGTACAGAGTCAATGTGGAGGCTATATACAGGGTGTTACGGTACAGAGTCAATGTGGAGGCTATATACAGGGTGTTACGGTACAGAGTCAATGTGGAGGCTATATACAGGGTGTTACGGTACAGAGTCAATGTGGAGGCTATATACAGGGTGTTACGGTACAGAGTCAATGTGGAGGCTATATACAGGGTGTACCGGTACAGAGTCAATGTGGAGGCTATATACGGAGTATTACGGTACAGAGTCAATGTGGAGGATATATACAGGGTATTACGGTACAGAGTCAGTGTGGAGGCTATAAACTGGGTATTACGGTACAGAGTCAATGTGGAGACTATATACAGGGTGTTACGGTACAGAGTCAATGTGGAGACTATATACAGGGTGTTACGGTACAGAGTCAATGTGGAGACTATATACAGGGTGTTACGTTACAGAGTCAATGTGGAGGCTATATACAGGGTGTTACGTTACAGAGTCAATGTGGAGGCTATATACAGGGGGTATATACAGGGGAGTCAATGTCAAATCAAATCAAATTTTATTTGTCACAGAGTCAATGTGGAGTCTATATACAGGGTATTACGGTACAGAGTCAATGTGGAGTCTATATACAGGGGGTACCGGTACAGAGTCAATGTGGAGGCTATATACAGGGTGTTACGGTACAGAGTCAATGTGGAGGCTATATACAGGGTGTTACGGTACAGAGTCAATGTGGAGGCTATATACAGGGTGTTACGGTACAGAGTCAATGGGGAGGCTATATACAGGGTATTTACCTTTAAGCATAGAGTCAATGTGGAGGCAATATACAGGGCATTCGGTTTAGAGTCAATGTGGAGTCTATATACGGGTA
>NW_025756475.1:0-6500 GCF_021184085.1 Oncorhynchus gorbuscha
GTCGTTCTTTTAGCATAGCGTAACGTAAACAACACTGCTAGCTAGCCTGCTAGCCCCGAATAGCAACACTGCAGAAACTATTACACTCACGGAACGACTTGATTAGTGTAGTGTCAACAACGCACCCACTGCCAGCTAGCCTACTTCAGCAGTACTGTATCATTTTTAATCATTTTAGTCAATAAGATTCTTGCTACGTAGCTTAACTTTCTGAACATTCGAGACGTGTAGTCCACTTGTCATTCAATCTCCTTTGCATTAGCGTAGCCTCTTCTGTAGCCTGTCAACTATGTGTCGGTTTATCCCTGTTCTCTCCTCTCTGCACAGACCATACAAACGCTCCTCACCGCGTGGCGCGGCCACCCTACTCTGGTGGTCCCAGCGCGCACGACCCACGTGGAGTTCCAGGTCTCCGGTAGCCTCTGGAACTGCCAATCTGCGGTCAACAAGGCAGAGTTCATCTCAGCCCATGCCTCCCTCAGTCCCTCGACTTCTTGGCCCTGACGGAAACATGGATCACCACAGACAACACTGCTACTCCTACTGCTCTCTCTTCGTCCGCCCACGTGTTCTCGCACACCCGAGAGGCGTCTGGTCAGCGGGGTGGTGGCACCGGGATCCTCATCTCTCCCAAGTGGTCATTCTCTCTTTCTCCCCTTACCCATCTGTCTATCGCCTCCTTTGAATTCCATGCTGTCACAGTCACTAGCCCTTTCAAGCTTAACATCCTTATCATTTATCGCCCTCCAGGTTCCCTCGGAGGTTCATCAATGAGCTTGATGCCTTGATAAGCTCCTTTCCTGAGGACGGCTCACCTCTCACAGTTCTGGGCGACTTTAACCTCCCCACGTCTACCTTTGACTCTTTCCTCTCTGCCTCCTTCTTTCCCTCCTCTCCTCTTTTGACCTCACCCTCTCACCTTCCCCCCTACTCACAAGGCAGGCAATACGCTCGACCTCATCTTTACTAGATGCTGTTCTTCCACTAACCTCATTGCAACTCCCTCCAAGTCTCCGACCACTGCCTTGTATCCTTTTCCCTCTCGCTCTCATCCAACACCTCCCACACTGCCCCTACTCGGATGGTATCGCGCCGTCCCAACCTTCGCTCTCTCTCCCCCGCTACTCTCTCCTCTTCCATCCTATCATCTCTTCCCTCCGCTCAAACCTTCTCCCACCTATCTCCTGATTCTGCCTCCTCAACCCTCCTCTCCTCCCTCTCTGCATCCCTTGACTCTCTATGTCCCCTATCCTCCAGGCCGGCTCGGTCCTCCCCCTCCCGCTCCGTGGCTCGATGACTCATTGCGAGCTCACAGAACAGGGCTCCGGGCAGCCGGCGGAAATGGAGGAAAACTCGCCTCCCTGCGGACCTGGCATCCTTTCACTCCCTCCTCTCTACATTTTCCTCCTCTGTCTCTGCTGCTAAAGCCACTTTCTACCACGCTAAATTCCAAGCTTCTGCCTCTAACCCTAGGAAGCTCTTTGCCACCTTCTCCTCCCTCCTGAATCCTCCGCCCCCCCCCCCCTCCTCCCTCTCTGCAGATGACTTCGTCAACCATTTTGAAAAGAAGGTCGACGACATCCGATCCTCGTTTGCTAAGTCAAACGACACCGCTGGTTCTGCTCACACTGCCCTACCCTATGCTCTGACCTCTTTCTCCCCTCTCTCTCCAGATGAAATCTCGCGTCTTGTGACGACCGGCCGCCCAACAACCTGCCCGCTTGACCCTATCCCCTCCTCTCTTCTCAGACCATTTCCGGAGACCTTCTCCCTTACCTCACCTCGCTCATCAACTCATCCCTGACCGTTGGCTACGTCCCTTCCGTCTTCAAGAGAGCGAGAGTTGCACCCCTTCTGAAAAAACCTACACTCGATCCCTCCGATGTCAACAATTACAGACCAGTATCCCTTCTTTCTTTTCTCTCCAAAACTCTTGAACGTGCCGTCCTTGGCCAGCTCTCCCGCTATCTCTCTCTGAATGACCTTCTTGATCCAAATCAGTCAGGTTTCAAGACTAGTCATTCAACTGAGACTGCTCTCCTCTGTATCACGGAGCGCTCCGCACTGCTAAAGCTAACTCTCTCTCCTCTGCTCTCATCCTTCTAGATCTATCGGCTGCCTTCGATACTGTGAACCATCAGATCCTCCTCTCCACCCTCTCCGAGTTGGGCATCTCCGGCGCGGCCCACGCTTAGTTGCGTCCTACCTGACAGGTCGCTCCTACCAGGTGGCGTGGCGAGAATCTGTCTCCTCACCTGCGCTCTCACCACTGGTGTCCCCAGGGCTCTGTTCTTGGCCCTCTCCTATTCTGCGCTATACACCAAGTCACTTGGCTCTGTCATAACCTCACATGGTCTCTCTTATCATTGCTATGGAGACGACACACAATTAATCTTCTCCTTTCCCCCTTCTGATGACCAGGTGGCGAATCGCATCTCTGCATGTCTGGCAGACATATCAGTGTGGATGACGGATCACCACCTCAAGCTGAACCTCGGCAAGACGGAGCTGCTCTTCCTCCCGGGGAAGGACTGCCCGTTCCATGATCTCGCCATCACGGTTGACAACTCCACTGTGTCCTCCTCCCAGAGCGCCAAGAACCTTGGTGTGATCCTGGACAACACCCTGTCGTTCTCAACTAACATCAAGGCGGTGGCCCGTTCCTGTAGGTTCATGCTCTACAACATCCGCAGAGTACGACCCTGCCTCACACAGGAAGCGGCGCAGGTCCTAATCCAGGCACTTGTCATCTCCCGTCTGGATTACTGCAACTCGCTGTTGGCTGGGCTCCCTGCCTGTGCCATTAAACCCCTTCAACTCATCCAGAACGCCGCAGCCCGTCTGGTGTTCAACCTTCCCAAGTTCTCTCACGTCACCCCGCTCCTCCGTTCTCTCCACTGGCTTCCAGTTGAAGCTCGCATCCGCTACAAGACCATGGTGCTTGCCTACGGAGCTGTGAGGGGAACGGCACCTCAGTACCTCCAGGCTCTGATCAGGCCCTACACCCAAACAAGGGCACTGCGTTCATCCACCTCTGGCCTGCTCGCCTCCCTACCACTGAGGAAGTACAGCTCCCGCTCAGCCCAGTCAAAACTGTTCGCTGCCCTGGCCCCCAATGGTGGAACAAACTCCCTCACGACGCCAGGACAGCGGAGTCAATCACCACCTTCCGGAGACACCTGAAACCCCACCTCTTTAAGGAATACCTAGGATAGGTTAAGTAATCCCTCTCACCCCACCCCCTAAGTTTTAGATGCACTATTGTTAAGTGACTGTCCCACTGGATGTCATAAGGTGAATGCACCAATTTGTAAGTCGCTCTGGATAAGAGCGTCTGCTAAATGACTTAAATGTAAATGTAAATGTAATGTAGTGTTTGGCCTACACACTCTGTATGGTGTTTGGCCTACACTCTGTATGGTATTTGGCCTACACTCTGTATGGTGATTTAGCCTACACTCTGTATAGTATTTAGCCTACACACTCTGTATAGTATTTAGCCTACACTCTGTATAGTATTTAGCCTACACTCTGTATAGTATTTAGCCTACACTCTGTATAGTATTTAGCCTACACTCTGTATAGCAGTGTTGGCCCTACACTCTGTATAGTGTTTAGCCTCACTCTTTACACTCATGTATTGAGTATTTAGCCTACACTCTGTATAGTCAATGGACATGTATTTAGCCTACACTCTGTATAGTATTTAGCCTACACTCTGTATAGTGTTTGGCCTACACTCTGTGTAGTATTTAGCCTACACTCTGTATAGTATTTAGCCTACACTCTGTGTAGTATTTAGCCTACACTCTGTATAGTATTTAACCTACACTCTGATAGTATTTAGCCTACACTCTGTGTAGTATTTAGCCTACACTCTGTATAGTATTTAGCCTACACTCTGTATAGTATTTAGCCTACACTCTGTATAGTATTTAGCCTACACTCTGCATAGTATTTAGCCTACACTCTGTATAGTATTTAGCCTACACTCTGTATAGTGATTTAGCCTACACTCTGTAGTAGTTTAGCCTACACTCTGTATGTATTTAGCCTACACTCTGTATAGTATTTAGCCTACACTCTGTATAGTCAGTGGACATGTATTTAGCCTACACTCTGTATAGTATTTAGCCTACACTCTGTGTAGTATTTAGCCTACACTCTGTATAGTATTTAGCCTACACTCTGTGTAGTCAGTGACATGTATTTAGCCTACACTCTGTGTAGTATTTAGCCTACACTCTGTATAGTCAGTGGACATGTATTTAGCCTACACTCTGTATAGTATTTAGCCTACACTCTGTATAGTATTTAGCCTACACTCTGTATAGTATTTAGCCTACACTCTGTATAAGTATTTAGCCTACACTCTGTGTAGTCAGTGGACATGTATTTAGCCTACACTCTGTATAGTATTTAGCCTACACTCTGTATAGTCAATGGACATGTATTTAGCCTACACTCTGTATAGTATTTAGCCTACACTCTGTGTAGTCAGTGGCCATGTATTTAGCCTACACTCTGTATAGTCAGTGGCCATGTATTTAGCCTACACTCTGTATAGTATTTAGCCTACACTCTGTATAGTATTTAGCCTACACTCTTTATAGTCAGTGGCCATGTATTTAGCCTACACTCTGTATAGTATTTAGCCTACACTCTGTGTAGTCATTTAGCCTACACTCTGTATAGTATTTAGCCTACACTCTGTATAGTATTTAGCCTACACTCTGTAGTAGTATTTAGCCTACACTCTGTATAGTATTTAGCCTACACTCTGTATAGTCAGTGGCCATGTATTTAGCCTACACTCTGTATAGTATTTAGCCTACACTCTGTATAGTATTTAGCCTACACTCTGTATAGTCAGTGGCCATGTATTTAGCCTACACTCCGTATAGTATTTAGCCTACACTCTGTATAGTATTTAGCCTACACTCTGTATAGTAGTTAGCCTACACTCTGTGTATATTAGCCTACACTCTGTATAGTCAGTGGCACATATATTTAGCTCTACACTCTGTATAGTATTTAGCCTACACTCTGTATAGTCAGTGGCCATGTATTTAGCCTACACTCTGCATAGTATTTAGCCTACACTCTGCACTAGTATTTAGCCTACACTCTGTATAGTAGTTAGCCTACACTCTGTATAGTATTTAGCCTAACACTCTGTATAGTATTTAGCCTACACTCTGAGTGTAGTCAGTGGACATGTATTTAGCCTACACTCTGTATAGTAGTTAGCCTACACTCTGTATAAGTAAGTTAGCCTACACTCTGTGTAGTATTTAGCCTACACTCTGTGCAGTATTTAGCCTACACTCTGTGTAGTAGTTAGCCTACACTCTGTATAGTAGTTAGCCCACACTCTGTATAGCATTTAGCCTCACACTCTGATATAGTATTTAGCCTACACTCTGTATAGCATTTAGCCTACACTCTGTATAGTAGTTAGCCTACACTCTGTATAGTAGTTAGCCTACACTCTGTATAGTATTTAGCCTACACTCTGTATAGTATTTAGCCTACACTCTGTATAGTATTTAGCCTACACTCTGTATAGTATTTAGCCTACACTCTGTATAGTATTTAGCCTACACTCTGTATAGTAGTTAGCCTACACTCTGTATAGTATTTAGCCTACACTCTGTATAGTATTTAGCCTACACTCTGTATAGTATTTAGCCTACACTCTGTATAGTATTTAGCCTACACTCTGTATAGTATTTAGCCTACACTCTGTATAGTATTTAGCCTACACTCTGTATAGTCAGTGGCCATGTATTTAGCCTACACTCTGTATAGTCAGTGTGCCATGTACTTAGCCCTACACTCTGTACAGTAGTTAGCACCACACTCTGTGTAGTCAGCTTCCACGTATTTTCCAAAGGTAAAATTTTAAAGAGATGCTTTCCCCCTCAGGGTTCACGGAGCCGACAAAGACCTAAATGCTGTGAGAGGTAATGAAGAGTAAGTCCACTTCACACCTGTTACTGTGAGATGGTTTTTGATATATCTATGTTGGTTTGATATCTATGTTACTGTAGAGATGGTTTGATATCTATGTTGGTTTGATCATCTATGTTACTGTGAGATGGTTTGATATCTATGTTGGTTTTTGATATCTATGTTACTGTGAGATGGTTTTACGATATCTATGTTACTGTGAGATGGTTTGATATCTATGTTGGTTTGATATCCTATGTTACTGTGAGATGGTTTGATATCATATGTTACTGTGAGATGGTTTATTAGTCCACGTTACTGTAGAGATGGTTGATATCTATGATTGGCGGTTTGATATCTATGTTACTGTGAGAAGTGGTTTGATATCTATGTTACTGTGAGAGATGGTTTACGATATCTATGTTACTGTGAGAGAATGGTTTGATATCTATGTTACTGTGAGATGGTTTGACTATCTATGTTACTGTGAGATGGTTTTGATATCTATGTTACTGTGAGATGGTTTGGATATCTATGTTACTGTGAGA
>NW_025756476.1:5000-6500 GCF_021184085.1 Oncorhynchus gorbuscha
CGCTACAGAGCAGTCTGTATCTGTAGGCTTGAATCCCTAGAATCTGAGGGCCTGCTACAGAGCAGTCTGTATCTGTAAGGGTTGAATCCTAGAATCTGAGGGGCTGCTACAGAGCAGTCTGTATCTGTAAGGGTTTGAATCCTAAATCTGAGGGGCCCAGAGCAGTCTGTATCTGTAAGGGTTGAATCCTAGAATCACGAGGGCCTGCTACAGGGCAGTCTATATCTGTAAGGGTTGAATCCTAGAATCTGAGGGCCCGCTAGGCAGTCTGTATCTGTAAGGGTTAAATCCTAGAATCTGAGGGCCCGCTACAGAGCAGTCTGTATCTGTAGGGTTGATCTGAATCTGAGGGGGCGCTGCACAGCAGTCTGGATCTGTAAGGGTTGAATCCTAGAATCACGAGGCCCGCTACAGAGCAGTCTGTATCTGTAAGGGTTGAATCCTAGAATCTGAGGGCCCTGCTACAGAGCAGTCTGGATCTGTAAGGTTTGAATCCTAGGAATCTGAGGGCCCGCTACAGAGCAGTCTGTATCTGTAAGGGTTGAATCCTAGAATCTGAGGGCCCGCTACAGAGCAGTCTGTATCTGTAAGGGTTGAATCCCGGTCAGTCTCTGTTCTGTTGTCGGATGTGTCGCTGATGTAATCACGTTATCAATATTCACTGAAATAAAAAACTGAAATCACCAGACCTGTCCCCTGTGAGTTTTATTAAAAACCATACAGTGATGTGATTATGGCGGTTTCTAGAGGAGTAACAGGTCTGGAAAGGGTCAGTAACATAACAGCAACGTCACCTGAACTCACATCACAAATATGATATGATATAACACTTGTCAACAAAACCTCTCAGGTCATTGATATATTGGCTGACTTTACTTAACAATATATTGGTTGATTTGATTTGGTTGGTTGATTTATTCATTTGCACACAACATATTCACACATTCTACTGTATATCAGACCTGCACTAAATACTATACTTTATCTGAAACCCCCAGACCATAATCAATAACATCATTATCTATATACTACTAACAAACTCATAACAATAATCCGCCTCATAATCAATATCATAACATTTATAATCAATAACATCATGATCTATATACTAGTAACAACATCATAACAATAATCTACATCGTAATCAATATTATAACATTTATAATCAATAACTGTCACGCCTTGGTCATTGTATCTTGTGTTTTTGTTATATGTTTGGGTAGGCCAGGGTGTGACATGGGTTTATATGTTGTGTTTCGTATTGGGGTTTGTATTATTTGGGATCGCGGCTGATTAGGGGTGTGGTATAGGTTTGGCTGCCTGAGGCGATTCTCAATTAGAGTCAGGTGCTTATAATATATAATAATATAATAAAAAGCAGACGCTTTTATCCAAAGCGACTTACAGTCATGTGTGCATACATTATACGTATGGGTGGTCCCGGGGATCGAACCCACTACCCTGGCGTTACAAGCGCCATGCTCTACCAACTGAGCTATT
>NW_025756477.1:0-6500 GCF_021184085.1 Oncorhynchus gorbuscha
TGATGAATTGAGGCTGTTCTGAGGACAAAAGGGGGTGAAACTAAATAGTAAGCAGATGTTCCTCATGTTTGGTACGTATAGTCAGCGTATATCAGGAGGCTTTTAAGCTCAGTAGTCGAAGAGATGAATAGAAAATAACTGAAATGATGGAATATTAATTATATGAACAGTTTCTCCCCATGTACCCCTGGGTTCACCATACCCCTCTAGTCCTGGACCTCATGTAACCCTGGGTTCACCATACCCCTCTAGTCCTGGACCTCATGTACCCCTGGGATCACACCCCTTCTAGTCCTGGACCTCATGTAACCCTGGGTTCACCATACCCTCTAGTCCTGGACCTCATGTACCCCTGGGATCACACCCTCTAGTCCTGGACCTCATGTAACCCTGGGTTCACCATACCCTCTAGTCCTGGACCTCATGTAACCCTGGGTTCACCATACCCTCTAGTCCTGGACCTCATGTACCCCTGGGATCACACCCCTCTAGTCCTGGACCTCATGTAACCCTGGGTTCACCATACCCCTCTAGTCCTGGACCTCATGTAACCCTGGGTTCACCATACCCTCTAGTCCTGGACCTCATGTAACCCTGGGTTCACCATACCCCTCTAGTCCTGGACCTCATGTAACCCTGGGTTCACCATACCCCTCTAGTCCTGGACCTCATGTACCCTGGGTCCATACCCCTCTAGTCCTGACCTCATGTACCCCTGGGTTCACCAAAACCCTCTTGTCCTGGACCTCATGTACCCCTGGGTTCACCATACCCCTCTAGTCCTGGACCTCATGTACCCCTGGGTCCATACCCCTCTAGTCCTGGACCTCATGTAACCCTGGGTTCACCATACCCCTCTAGTCCTGGACCTCATGTAACCCTGGGTTCACCATACCCCTCTAGTCCTGGACCTCATGTAACCCTGGGTTCACCATACCCCTCTAGTCCTGGACCTCATGTACCCCTGGGTCCATACCCCTCTAGTCCTGGACCTCATGTACCCCTGGGTTCACCAAAACCCTCTTGTCCTGGACCTCATGTACCCCTGGGTTCACCATACCCCTCTAGTCCTGGACCTCATGTAACCCTGGGTTCACCATACCCCTCTAGTCCTGGACCTCATGTACCCCTGGGTCCATACCCCTCTAGTCCTGGACCTCATGTACCCCTGGGTTCACCAAAACCCTCTTGTCCTGGACCTCATGTACCCCTGGGTTCACCATACCCCTCTAGTCCTGGACCTCATGTACCCCTGGGTCCATACCCCTCTAGTCCTGGACCTCATGTACCCCTGGGTTCACCAAAACCCTCTTGTCCTGGACCTCATGTACCCCTGGGCTTCTACCCCGTTAGCCACATGAACTGACCTTAATGTGAAGGTGCCTTGAGTGTATTAGAAATGTCTTGGAAACCAGTGTTATGGCATATGGGCAGAGCAGGGTGCAACAGAGTTTAACCTTCTGGTTAAACATTTAAACATAACTCAGGATCCAGGAAACTGTCATTATATTAGTTAATATAACCTGGTTAAACATACCTCAGGATCCAGGACACTGTCACTCTATTAGTTAATATAACCTGGTTAAACATACCTCAGGATCCAGGAAACAGTCATTATATTAGTCAATATAACCTGGTTAAACATTTAAACATACCTCAGGATCCAGGACACTGTCACTCTATTAGTTAATATAACCTGGTTAAACATTTAAACATACCTCAGGATCCAGGACACTGTCACTCTATTAGTTAATATAACCTGGTTAAACATACCTCAGGATCCAGGAAACAGTCATTATATTAGTCAATATAACCTGGTTAAACATTTAAACATACCTCAGGATCCAGGACACTGTCACTCTATTAGTTAATATAACCTGGTTAAACATTTAAACATACCTCAGGATCCAGGACACTGTCACTCTATTAGTTAATATAACCTGGTTAAACATTTAAACATACCTCAGGATCCAGGACACTGTCACTCTATTAGTTAATATAACCTGGTTAAACATACCTCAGGATCCAGGACACTGTCACTCTATTAGTTAATATAACCTGGTTAAACATACCTCAGATCCAGGAAACAGTCATTATATTAGTCAATATAACCTGGTTAAACATTTAAACATACCTCAGGATCCAGGACACTGTCACTCTATTAGTTAATATAACCTGGTTAAACATACCTCAGGATCCAGGAAACAGTCATTATATTAGTCAATATAACCTGGTTAAACATACCTCAGATCCAGGACACTGTCACTCTATTAGTTAATATAACCTGGTTAAACATTTAAACATACCTCAGGATCCAGGACACTGTCACTCTATTAGTTAATATAACCTGGTTAAACATACCTCAGGATCCAGGGTTGGGGAAACTGTCATTATATTAGTCAATATAACCAATAGGTCTAAAAACACAGTCACATCCACAATTCATGCTTGAAGGGTAATGTTTCATCAACAAACATTTGTAATTTTTATTTCAAAATTGAACAATGTTTTCTTGTATTTATTTACTGCTATAAAGTAACAAGAACGTACACAGAACCCCAACAAAAATACAAAAACACTGAAAAAGTTGGATGCATCAGTCCTTCTGGGAGATAAGTAGGTAGAGGAATGAAGAGAGGATTCCTGTGATGGGGGTCTGTTCTAGGGGTGAACAGGCTGGGGAAGGGCCCTGTCCAGAAGAACATCCTGGCACCTACACCCTAGACCCTTGTCTGAGAGGATCTAACTGGTGGAAGCAATATGGCCAAAACTCTACCTAGACTATCAGAGGGCAAGGTACTATCATCATACTGCATAAACCTATCAAATGTTCTCTGATCTCTACAAGTGTCTAGAGGTTAGGGGTTGTTCTGGACAGGGCCATGGAGGAGACCAGAGGGAGGAGGCCTGTCTAAGTGATGCTAAACCAAGGGGAGGAGGCCCGCTCTAGGTGAGGATATCGTGGGCCTGCTGTTCCACCAACACAGCCATGTTTTTCACATCCCCACACCAGAGGTCCCAGCCGGTCCTTCATGCCCTTGATCTGAAAAGGACAGGAAAGAGAGTCAGGGTCAAGGTTAACATTCAAAAGCTTTTCCATATGTCGAGCATGATTTCTATAGCTCAAGCCACTTTAACTACAACTAAGTTAGTCTCAACTTGTTACAGAGGATTGGTCTCAGGCATGTCTTGTGTTACAGTATGGACAGTCGCTTTATAGCGTCTGCCTGTTTCTGGTCCAAACCAGGAGTCATGTCCAGCCTCTGAGAACCGGTGCTTCTCATTGATTGATTATTATTCCTTGGCCCGTGAATATGAATATGTTAAAGGGTGGTATGCATTTACCCTGCAGGTCAGTACTCGAGGGCTGCACCCAGGTCATCTGAACCTTCTGGTCCACCTCGTCAATGTTTCCTTTGATCAGACCCACAGACAGAGCTTTCATCACTAGCAGCTCCACCTGCAGGGGACAACCAAGAATCACAATCAGACCCAGTCAGGAGGTTCAAACCCTGGTCTCCAGATAAACCCCAGATAAACCCCAACCCTGGTGCCCAGATAAACCCCAACCCTGGTGCCCAGATAAACCCCAACCCTGGTCCCCAGATAAACCCCAACCCCTGGTCCCCAGATAAACCCCAACCCTGGTGCCCAGATAAACCCCAACCCTGGTGCCCAGATAAACCCCAACCCTGGTGCCCAGATGAGCCCCAACCCCTGGTGCCCAGGAGATGAGCCCAACCCCTAGTTGCCCAGATAAGCCCCAACCTGGTGCCCAGATAAACCCCAACCTGGTGCCCAGATAAACCCCAACCCTGGTGCTTAGATGACTGGCCTGGTGCCCAGAATGGCCCCAACCCTGGTGCCCAGATAAACCCCAACCCTGGTGCCCAGATAAACCCCAACCCTGGTGCCCAGATAAACCCCAACCCTGGTGCCCAGATAAACCCCAACCCTGGTGCCCAGATAAACCCCAACCCTGGTGCCCAGATAAACCCCAACCCTGGTGCCCAGATAAACCCCAACCCTGGTGCCCAGATAAACCCCAACCCTGGTGCCCAGATAAACCCCAACCCTGGTGCCCAGATAAACCCCAGTTGTCACCAACCCTGGTGCCCAGATAAACCCCAGTTGTCACCAACCCTGGTCTCCAGATAAACCCCAGTTGTCACCAACCCTGGTCTCCAGATAAACCCCAGTTGTCACCAACCCTGGTCTCCAGATAAACCCCAGTTGTCACCAACCCTGGTCCCCAGATAAACCTCAGTTGTCACCAACCCTGGTCCCCAGATAAACCCCAGTTGTCACCAACCCTGGTCCCCAGATAAACCCCAACCCTGGTGCCCAGATAAACCCCAGTTGTCACCAACCCTGGTGCCCAGATAAACCCCAGTTGTCACTAACTCTGGAGGTGGAGCCACAGGATGTGCAGGCCTATAGTTCCAGACAGTAAAGCACCGACTCAACTAAATGTTATGTTAATTAGTTGTTATTGTGCTGGGCAAATCACCTGTGGACCAGGTGACCACGGATACAGACCTATGTTCATAAGAAGCCTCCAGATATTAATGATTTGTTATAAGTGACATACGATTGGTGGATTGACGACCAACTGACCTCGTTCACGGGGATCTTGGCACTCTGTCCAATCTCATGGAAGGTCAGCTGTCTGTTGTTGGCGGGACGAGTGAACGTCATCTAGACGGAGGAGAGAAGAAGAGGTAGACCTGTTAGGGCTGTTTGGGAACATCACTTAAATTTATCCTCGTCATTAAGCAGGCGCTGTGACCCAGAGAGACTGACCAATCAGTGCATCCAACAGTAAGCTGGTAAAAATCAGGTGTTGGAACCTAATTTATTTTCATTCTGAACCATAAAAAAAAAAAATTGGCTCAGCAAAAAAAAGAAGTCCCCCTTTTCAGGATGTAATAAATGTATCACTAGCCACTTTAAACAACGCCACTTCATATAATGTTTACATACCCTACATTACTCATCTCATATGTATATACTGTACTCTATACCATCTACTGCATCTTGTTTACATACCCTACATTACTCATCTCATATGTATATACTGTACTCTATACCATCTACTGCATCTTGTTTACATACCCTACATTACTCATCTCATATGTATATACTGTACTCTATACCATCTACTGCATCTTGTTTACATACCCTACATTACTCTACTCATCTCATATGTATATACTGTACTCTATACCATCTACTGCATCTTGCCTATGCCGTTGGGCCATCTCTCATTCATATATTTTTATGTGCAAATTCTTAATCATTCCTTTACACTTGTGTGTAAAAGGTAGTTGTTGTGAATGGTCAGAACTAGAAGCACAAGCATTTCGCTACACTCGCATTCACATCTGATAACCATGTGTATGTGACAAATAAAATTTGATAACTATAGTATCATTAACTAGCATTCTTCTGTTTTCATGCCTGTTTTCATGCAGTAGGCTCCAGTAGCCATGCTTCAGAGGGGGGAGGGGCTCCAGTAGCCTATGCTTCAGAGGGGAGGGGCTCCAGTAGCCTATGCTTCAGAGGGGAGGGGCTCCAGTAGCCTATGCTTCAGAGGGGAGGGGCTCCAGTAGCCTATGCTTCAGAGGGGGAGGGGCTCCAGTAGCCTATGCTTCAGAGGGGGAGGGGCTCCAGTAGCCTATGCTTCAGAGGGGAGGGGCTCCAGTAGCCTATGCTTCAGAGGGGAGGGGCTCCAGTAGCCTATGCTTCAGAGGGGGAGGGGCTCCAGTAGCCTATGCTTCAGAGGGGGAGGGGCCCAGTAGCCTATGCTTCAGAGGGGAGGGGCTCCAGTAGCCTATGCTTCAGAGGGGGAGGGGCTCCAGTAGCCTATGCTTCAGAGGGG
Organism: Oncorhynchus gorbuscha; assembly: GCF_021184085.1. Lineage (NCBI taxonomy): Eukaryota > Metazoa > Chordata > Actinopteri > Salmoniformes > Salmonidae > Oncorhynchus > Oncorhynchus gorbuscha. The sequence goes on from NW_025756477.1 coordinate 5,882, forward strand.
AGGGGCTCCAGTGAGCCTATGCTTCAGAGGGGGAGGGGCTCCAGGTAGCCTATGCTTCAGAGGGGGAGGGCTCCAGTAGCCTATGCTCAGAGGGGGAGGGGCTCCAGTAGCCTATGCTTCAGAGGGGGAGGGGCTCCAGTAGCCTATGCTTCAGGAGGGGGAGGGGCTCCAGTAGCCTATGCTTCAGAGGGGGAGGGCACCAGTAGCCTATGCTTCAGAGGGGGAGGGGCCCCAGCAGCCTATGCTTCAGAGGGGGAGGGGCCCCAGTAGCACCTATGCTTCAGAGGGGGAGGGGCCCCAGTAGCCCATGCTTCAGAGGGGGGAGGGGCTCCAGTAGCCTATGCTTCAGAGGGGGGAGGGGCTCCAGTAGCCTATGCTTCAGAGGGGGAGGGGCTCCAGTAGCCCATGCTTCAGAGGGGGGAGGGGCCCCAGTAGCCTATGCTTCAGAGGGGGAGGGGCTCCAGTAGCCTATGCTTCAGAGGGGGAGGGGCCACAGTAGCCTATGCTTCAGGAGGGGGAGGGGCCCCAGCAGCCTATGCTTCCAGAGGGGGAGGGGCTCCAGCAGCCTCATGCTTCAGAGGGGGGAGGGGCTCACATGCAGCCTATGCTTCAGAGGGGG
>NW_025756478.1:0-6500 GCF_021184085.1 Oncorhynchus gorbuscha
CGACAACATCTTTTTCTACAACTGTAGCTCCTACATCGACAATCAAAACTGCAGGACCTACTACCATTGTAAGTCCTACGACCAACACAAAAGTAGCTCCTACAGCAACCACAACAGAAGCTTCTTCTACAACAACTGTAGAAACTACGACTACCACAACAACATCCTACGACAACTGCAGCTCCTACTACAACGACCGAAGCTCCCACAGCCACTTCAACAGCAGCAGCTCTTACAACAACAACTGAAGCTGCTTCCACAAGCACTACTGCAGCCCCTACTGCAACCACAACAGAAGCTGTCTTCTACAACAACTGTAGAAACTACGACTACCACAACAACATCCCCTACGACAACTGCAGCTCCTACTACAACCACCGGAGCTCCTACGGCCACTTCAACAGCAGCAGCTCTTACAACAACAACTGAAGCTGCATCCACAACCACTACTGCATTACCTACTGCAACCACGACTGCAGCTGCTTCCACAAGCACGACTGCAGCCCCTACTGCAACCACAACAGAAGCGTCTTCTACAACAACTGTAGAAACTACGACTTCCACAACAACATCCCCTACGACAACTGCAGCTCCTACTACAACGACCGGAGCTCCCACGGCCACTTCAACAGCAGCAGCTCTTACAACAACAACTGAAGCTGCTTCCACAAGCACTACTGCAGACCCTGCTGCAACCACAACTGAAGCTTCTTCTACAACAACTATAGCAGATTTGACAACATCCCCTTCGACAACTGCAGCTCCTACTACCACAACTGTAGCTGCTTCCACAACCACTACTGCATTACCTACTGCAACCACGACTGCAGCTTCTTCCACAACCACTACTGCAACACCTTACTGCAACCACAACTGAAGCTTCTTCTACAAAAACTACTGCAGCCCTTACTGGAACCACAACTGAAGCTTCTTCAAAAACAACTATAGCACCTACGACAACCACAACAATCTCCCCTTCGACAACTGTAGCTCCAACAACGCCAATCGCAACCGAAGGTCCTACTACCATTTTAACTCCTACGACAACCACAACTGTAGCACCTACAGCAGCCACAACAACAACTGTAGCACCTACGACAACATCTTTTTCAACAACTGTAGCTCCCACATCGCCAATCAAAACTGAAGGACCTACTACCATTGTAAGTCCTATGACAAACACAAATGTAGCTCCTACAGCAACCACAACAGAAGCTTCTGCTACAACAACTGTAGAAACTACGACTACCACAACAACATCCCCTACGACAACTGCAGCTCCTACTACAACCACCGGAGCTCCCACGGCCACTTCAACAGCAGCAGCTCTTACAACAACAACTGAAGCTGCATCCACAACCACTACTGCATTACCTACTGCAACCACGACTGCAGCTGCTTCCACAAGCACGACTGCAGCCCCTACTGCAACCACAACAGAAGCGTCTTCTACAACAACTGTAGAAACTACGACTTCCACAACAACATCCCCTACGACAACTGCAGCTCCTACTACAACGACCGGAGCTCCCACGGCCACTTCAACAGCAGCAGCTCTTACAACAACAACTGAAGCTGCTTCCACAAGCACTACTGCAGACCTTGCTGCAACCACAACTGAAGCTTCTTCTACAACAACTATAGCAGATTTGACAACATCCCCTTCGACAACTGCAGCTCCTACTACCACAACTGTAGCTGCTTCCACAACCACTACTGCATTACCTACTGCAACCACGACTGCAGCTTCTTCCACAACCACTACTGCAACCCTTACTGCAACCACAACTGAAGCTTCTTCTACAAAAACTACTGCAGCCCTTACTGGAACCACAACTGAAGCTTCTTCAAAAACAACTATAGCACCTACGACAACCACAACAATCTCCCCTTCGACAACTGTAGCTCCAACAACGCCAATCGCAACCGAAGTTCCTAATACCATTTTAACTCCTACGACAACCACAACTGTAGCACCTACAGCAGCCACAACAACAACTGTAGCACCTACGACAACATCTTTTTCAACAACTGTAGCTCCCACATCGCCAATCAAAACTGAAGGACCTACTACCATTGTAAGTCCTACGACAAACACAAATGTAGCTCCTACAGCAACCACAACAGAAGCTTCTGCTACAACAACTGTAGAAACTACGACTACCACAACAACATCCCCTACGACAACTGCAGCTCCTACTACAACCACCGGAGCTCCCACGGCCACTTCAACAGCAGCAGCTCTTACAACAACAACTGAAGCTGCATCCACAACCACTACTGCATTACCTACTGCAACCACGACTGCAGCTGCTTCCACAAGCACGACTGCAGCCCCTACTGCAACCACAACAGAAGCGTCTTCTACAACAACTGTAGAAACTACGACTTCCACAACAACATCCCCTACGACAACTGCAGCTCCTACTACAACGACCGGAGCTCCCACGGCCACTTCAACAGCAGCAGCTCTTACAACAACAACTGAAGCTGCTTCCACAAGCACTACTGCAGACCCTGCTGCAACCACAACTGAAGCTTCTTCTACAACAACTATAGCAGATTTGACAACATCCCCTTCGACAACTGCAGCTCCTACTACCACAACTGTAGCTGCTTCCACAACCACTACTGCATTACCTACTGCAACCACGACTGCAGCTTCTTCAACAACCACTACTGTAACCCTTACTGCAACCACAACTGAAGCTTCTTCTACAAAAACTACTGCAGCTCTTACTGGAACCACAACTGAAGCTTCTTCAAAAACAACTATAGCACCTACGACAACCACAACAATCTCCCCTTCGACAACTGTAGCTCCAACAACGCCAATCGCAACCGAAGGTCCTACTACCATTTTAACTCCTACGACAACCACAACTGTAGCACCTACAGCAGCCACAACAACAACTGTAGCACCTACGACAACATCTTTTTCAACAACTGTAGCTCCCACATCGCCAATCAAAACTGAAGGACCTACTACCATTGTAAGTCCTACGACAAACACAAATGTAGCTCCTACAGCAACCACAACAGAAGCTTCTGCTACAACAACTGTAGAAACTACGACTACCACAACAACATCCCCTACGACAACTGCAGCTCCTACTACAACCACCGGAGCTCCCACGGCCACTTCAACAGCAGCAGCTCTTACAACAACAACTGAAGCTGCATCCACAACCACTACTGCATTACCTACTGCAACCACGACTGCAGCTGCTTCCACAAGCACGACTGCAGCCCCTACTGCAACCACAACAGAAGCATCTTCTACAACAACTGTAGAAACTACGACTTCCACAACAACATCCCCTACGACAACTGCAGCTCCTACTACAACGACCGGAGCTCCCACGGCCACTTCAACAGCAGCAGCTCTTACAACAACAACTGAAGCTGCTTCCACAAGCACTACTGCAGACCCTGCTGCAACCACAACTGAAGCTTCTTCTACAACAACTATAGCAGATTTGACAACATCCCCTTCGACAACTGCAGCTCCTACTACCACAACTGTAGCTGCTTCCACAACCACTACTGCATTACCTACTGCAACCACGACTGCAGCTTCTTCCACAACCACTACTGCAACCCTTACTGCAACCACAACTGAAGCTTCTTCTACAAAAACTACTGCAGCCCTTACTGGAACCACAACTGAAGCTTCTTCAAAAACAACTATAGCACCTACGACAACCACAACAATCTCCCCTTCGACAACTGTAGCTCCAACAACGCCAATCGCAACCGAAGTTCCTAATACCATTTTAACTCCTACGACAACCACAACTGTAGCACCTACAGCAGCCACAACAACAACTGTAGCACCTACGACAACATCTTTTTCAACAACTGTAGCTCCCACATCGCCAATCAAAACTGAAGGACCTACTACCATTGTAAGTCCTATGACAAACACAAATGTAGCTCCTACAGCAACCACAACAGAAGCTTCTGCTACAACAACTGTAGAAACTACGACTACCACAACAACATCCCCTACGACAACTGCAGCTCCTACTACAACCACCGGAGCTCCCACGGCCACTTCAACAGCAGCAGCTCTTACAACAACAACTGAAGCTGCATCCACAACCACTACTGCATTACCTACTGCAACCACGACTGCAGCTGCTTCCACAAGCACGACTGCAGCCCCTACTGCAACCACAACAGAAGCGTCTTCTACAACAACTGTAGAAACTACGACTTCCACAACAACATCCCCTACGACAACTGCAGCTCCTACTACAACGACCGGAGCTCCCACGGCCACTTCAACAGCAGCAGCTCTTACAACAACAACTGAAGCTGCTTCCACAAGCACTACTGCAGACCTTGCTGCAACCACAACTGAAGCTTCTTCTACAACAACTATAGCAGATTTGACAACATCCCCTTCGACAACTGCAGCTCCTACTACCACAACTGTAGCTGCTTCCACAACCACTACTGCATTACCTACTGCAACCACGACTGCAGCTTCTTCCACAACCACTACTGCAACCCTTACTGCAACCACAACTGAAGCTTCTTCTACAAAAACTACTGCAGCCCTTACTGGAACCACAACTGAAGCTTCTTCAAAAACAACTATAGCACCTACGACAACCACAACAATCTCCCCTTCGACAACTGTAGCTCCAACAACGCCAATCGCAACCGAAGGTCCTACTACCATTTTAACTCCTACGACAACCACAACTGTAGCACCTACAGCAGCCACAACAACAACTGTAGCACCTACGACAACATCTTTTTCAACAACTGTAGCTCCCACATCGCCAATCAAAACTGAAGGACCTACTACCATTGTAAGTCCTACGACAAACACAAATGTAGCTCCTACAGCAACCACAACAGAAGCTTCTGCTACAACAACTGTAGAAACTACGACTACCACAACAACATCCCCTACGACAACTGCAGCTCCTACTACAACCACCGGAGCTCCCACGGCCACTTCAACAGCAGCAGCTCTTACAACAACAACTGAAGCTGCATCCACAACCACTACTGCATTACCTACTGCAACCACGACTGCAGCTGCTTCCACAAGCACGACTGCAGCCCCTACTGCAACCACAACAGAAGCATCTTCTACAACAACTGTAGAAACTACGACTTCCACAACAACATCCCCTACGACAACTGCAGCTCCTACTACAACGACCGGAGCTCCCACGGCCACTTCAACAGCAGCAGCTCTTACAACAACAACTGAAGCTGCTTCCACAAGCACTACTGCAGACCCTGCTGCAACCACAACTGAAGCTTCTTCTACAACAACTATAGCAGATTTGACAACATCCCCTTCGACAACTGCAGCTCCTACTACCACAACTGTAGCTGCTTCCACAACCACTACTGCATTACCTACTGCAACCACGACTGCAGCTTCTTCCACAACCACTACTGCAACCCTTACTGCAACCACAACTGAAGCTTCTTCTACAAAAACTACTGCAGCCCTTACTGGAACCACAACTGAAGCTTCTTCAAAAACAACTATAGCACCTACGACAACCACAACAATCTCCCCTTCGACAACTGTAGCTCCAACAACGCCAATCGCAACCGAAGGTCCTACTACCATTTTAACTCCTACGACAACCACAACTGTAGCACCTACGACAACATCTTTTTCAACAACTGTAGCTCCCACATTGCCAATCAAAACTGAAGGACCTACTACCATTGTAAGTCCTACGACAAACACAAATGTAGCTCCTACAGCAACCACAACAGAAGCTTCTGCTACAACAACTGTAGAAACTACGACTACCACAACAACATCCCCTACGACAACTGCAGCTCCTACTACAACGACCGGAGCTCCCACGGCCACTTCAACAGCAGCAGCTCTTACAACAACAACTGAAGCTGCTTCCACAAGCACTACTGCAGACCCTGCTGCAACCACAACTGAAGCTTCTTCTACAACAACTATAGCAGATTTGACAACATCCCCTTCGACAACTGCAGCTCCTACTACCACAACTGTAGCTGCTTCCACAACCACTACTGCATTACCTACTGCAACCACGACTGCAGCTGCTTCCACAACCACTACTGCATTACCTTACTGCAACCACAACTGCAGCTTCTTCCACAAAAACTACTGCAGCCCTTACTGGAACCACAACTGAAGCTTCTTCAAAAACAACTATAGCACCTACGACAACCACAACAATCTCCCCTTCGTCAACTGTAGCTCCAACAACGCCAATCGCAACCGAAGGTCCTACTACCATTTTAACTCCTACGACAACCACAACTGTAGCACCTACAGCAGCCACAACAACAACTGTAGCACCTAAGACAACATCTTTTTCAACAACTGTAGCTCCCACATTGCCAATCAAAACTGAAGGACCTACTACCATTGTAAGTCCCCTACGACAAACACAAATGTAGCTCCTACAGCAAACGCACAACAGAAGCTTCTGCTACAACAACTGTAGAAACTACGACTACCACAACAACATCCC
>NW_025756479.1:0-6497 GCF_021184085.1 Oncorhynchus gorbuscha
ATATCACCTCACCTGGTGTCCCAGGTCTAAATCAGGCCCTGGTCATTAATATCACCCACCTGGTGTCCCAGGTCTAAATCAGGCCCTGGTCATTAATATCACCCCATCTGGTGTCCCAGGTCTAAATCAGGCCCTGATCATTAATATCACCTCACCTGGTGTCCCAGGTCTAAATCAGGCCCTGGTCATTAATATCACCCACCTGGTGTCCCAGGTCTAAATCAGGCCCTGGTCATTAATATCACCCACCTGGTGTCCCAGGTATAAATCAGGCCCTGATCATTAATATCACCCACCTGGTGTCCCAGGTCTAAATCAGGCCCTGGTCATTAATATCACCTCACCTGGTGTCCCAGGTCTAAATCAGGCCCTGATCATTAATATCACCCCACCTGGTGTCCCAGGTCTAAATCAGGCCCTGGTCATTAATATCACCTCACCTGGTGTCCCAGGTCTAAATCAGGCCCTGATCATATATATAATCCCACCTGGTGTCCCAGGTCTAAATCAGGCCCTGATCATTAATTTCACCTCACCTGGTGTCCCAGGTCTAAATCAGGCCCTGATCATTAATTTCACCTCACCTGGTGTCCCAGGTCTAAATCAGGCCCTGGTCATTAATATCACCCCACCTGGTGTCCCAGGTCTAAATCAGGCCCTGATCATTAATATCACCCACCTGGTGTCCCAGGTCTAAATCAGGCCCTGATCATTATCACTCACCTGGTGTCCCAGGTCTAAATCAGGCCCTGATCATTAATATCACCCCACCTGGTGTCCCAGGTCTAAATCAGGCCCTGATCATTATCACTCACCTGGTGTCCCAGGTCTAAATCAGGCCCTGATCATTATCACTCACCTGGTGTCCCAGGTCTAAATCAGGCCCTGATCATTATCACTCACCTGGTGTCCCAGGTCTAAATCAGGCCCTGATCATTAATATCACCCCACCTGGTGTCCCAGGTCTAAATCAGGCCCTGATCATTATCACTCACCTGGTGTCCCAGGTCTAAATCAGGCCCTGATCATTAATATCACCCACCTGGTGTCCCAGGTCTAAATCAGGCCCTGGTCATTAATATCACCTCACCTGGTGTCCCAGGTCTAAATCAGGCCCTGGTCATTAATATCACCCCACCTGGTGTCCCAGGTCTAAATCAGGCCCTGATCATTATCACCCCACCTGGTGTCCCAGGTCTAAATCAGGCCCTGGTCATTAATATCACCCCATCTGGTGTCCCAGGTCTAAATCAGGCCCTGGTCATTAATATCACCCCACCTGGTGTCCCAGGTCTAAATCAGGCCCTGGTCATTAATATCACCCCACCTGGTGTCCCAGGTCTAAATCAGGCCCTGATCATTAATATCACCCCACCTGGTGTCCCAGGTCTAAATCAGGCCCTGGTCATTACAGTGAAAACAACATGCAGTGGAACTGGCTTGGTGGTCCAGAGTGGAGGGTCCTTAGGGTATGTGTTGTTGATGTGTTCAGATCAGAACAGTCACCATCTGACTAATGACACGAAGCAGAGGAAGGGGTGTTGAGTGGTCACACACACACACACACACACACACACACACACACACACACACACACACACACACACACACACACACACACACACACACACACACACACACACACACGCTGACACAACAAGCAGGATTAAAGAGGCCTATCTGTTGAGACGTCCTCTGATCTGTTCTTCTGTGGTGGCTGTGTTGTGTGTCAACAGAGGCGCCTGGTGAAGTCGCTGGAGGACTCAGGTTCCCAGTATGATCTGACGGTACGGAGCTCCACTGGTGACATCATCCAGTTTGTCTACGGGGACGGCCTGGACCCGGCCGCCATGGAGGGAAAGATGAGCGTTGGAGTTCAACAGAGTCCTGGACAACATCCGGGTGAGTCACACACGTGCTGCGGCAATACTTAATCTCACATGCAAGCACACACACACACACACACACACACACACACACACACACACACACACACACACACACACACACACACACACACACACACACACACACACACACACACACACACAGAGACACAGACAGACATACACACACAGACAGACAGACAGACATACACACACACAGAGACACACACACAGATACAGAGAGAGAGACACGCACACACAGAGACACACGCTCACACTCACACACCCATTATTCTCTTAGACCTCACCTGTCGTCAGTCTGGCATCAATAACATAAACAAGCCTACATTTCAAAGTGCCAGGCTTCAGAATGTGCAGACGTGAAATGAGGATTTACCCAGCATGCATGTTGTCATCTCTATGTCTGTGTTGGTGCTGCAGGTCAGCGTTTGTTCACCTGCCCACAGTTACTAATAACACATCCGCACTCCTCCCCTCTATCCCTCCATCACCCTCCCTCTATTCCTACATCACTCATCCCTTCATACCTCCTCCCTCTATTCCTACATCACTTATCCCTCCTCCCTCTATCCCTCCATTCTTCCTCCATACCTCCTTCATCCCTCCATCTTCTCTTCCCTCCATCACCCATCACTCCTCTTCCTTCCATCCCTCTCCCTCTATCCCTCCATCACTCCTCTTCCTTCCATCCCTCCTCCCTCTATCCCTCCATCACTCCTCTTCCTTCCATCCCTCCTCCTCTATCCCTCCATTTCTCCTCTTCCTTCCATCCTCCTCCCCTCTATCCCTCCATCACTCCTCTTCCTTCCATCCCTCCTCCCTCTATCACTCTCTCCATCCCTCTCTCTCCATCCCTCTCTCCATCCCTCTCTCTCCATCCCTCTATCCTCCTCTCTCCATCCCTCTATCCCTCCTCTCTCCATCCCTCTATCCCTCCTCTCTCCATCCCTCATCCATCCAACCCCTATCCCTCATCCCTCATCCCTCATCCCCTCCATCCTTCCATCCCCCAGTCTGTCCACACGTGTTCAGAGCAGCCAGCCCTGAGTAAGAATGAGTTGGTCCTGACAGCAGAGTCCATCATGAAGAGGAGTGACTTCAAGTGCTGCCGAGACAGCTTCCTCGAGGTAAATAACTATCACTTATCCACTTGTCTGCTTCTATGTCTTGCATTCAAAATGGCACCCTATTCCCTACATAGTGCACTTTAACCAGAGCCCTGGTCTAAAGTAGTGCACTGCATACCGTATGGAATAGGGAGCCGTTTGGGACCAGACTATATTATTGATTTTTAGATGTATTATCATCAGTAATGTCCCAGCCTATAGACCTACATCAGTCATCAGTAATGTCCCAGCCTATAGACCTATATCAGTCATCATCAGTAATGTCCCAGCCTATAGACCTATATCAGTCATCAGTAATGTCCCAGCCTATAGACCTATATCAGTCATCAGTAATGTCCCAGCCTATAGACCTATATCAGTCATCAGTAATGTCCCAGCCTATAGACCTATATCAGTCATCAGTAATGTCCCAGCCTATAGACCTATATCAGTCATCAGTAATGTCCCAGCCTATAGACCTATATCAGTCATCAGTAATGTCCCAGCCTATAGACCTATATCAGTCATCAGTAATGTCCCAGCCTATGACCTACTATATATCCCCAGTCATCAACAGTAATGTCCCAGCCTATAGACCTATATCAGTCGTCAGTAATGTCCCAGCCTATAGACCTATATCAGGTCATAAATAGTAATGTCCCAGCCTATAGACCTATATCAGTCATCATCAGTAATGTCCCAGCCTATAGACCTATATCAGTCATCATCAGTAATGTCCCAGCCTATAGACCTATATCAGTCATCAGTAATGTCCCAGCCTATAGACCTATATCAGTCATCAACAGTAATGTCCCAGCCTATAGACCTATATCAGTCATCAACAGTAATGCTATAGCCTATAGACCTATATCAGTCATCAGTAATGTCCCAGCCTATAGACCTATTGGGCTCTATATAGGGACTAGTTTCAACCTGGGCCCATTGGGCTCTATATAGGGACTAGTGTTAACCTGGGCCCATTGGGCTCTATATAGGGACTAGTGTTAACCTGGGCCCATTGGGCTCTATATAGGGACTAGTTTCAACCTGGGCCCATTGGGCTCTATATAGGGACTAGTGTTAACCTGGGCCCATTGGGCTCTATATAGGGACTAGTGTTAACCTGGGCCCATTGGGCTCTATATAGGGACTAGTGTTAACCTGGGCCCATTGGGCTCTATATAGGGACTAGTGTTAACCTGGGCCCATTGGGCTCTATATAGGGACTAGTGTTAACCTGGGCCCATTGGGCTCTATATAGGGACTAGTGTCAACCTGGGCCCATTGGGCTCTATATGGGGCGGCAGGGTAGCCTAGTGGTTAGAGCGTTGGGCTAGTAACCGGAAGGTTGCAAGTTCAAACCCCCGAGCTGACAAGGTACAAATCTGTCGTTCTGCCCCTGAACAGGCAGTTAACCCACTGTTCTTATGCTCTCATTGAAAATAGGAATTTGTTCTTAACTGACTTGCCTGGTTAAATAAAGGTCAAATAAATAAAAGAAACAGACGGCCTTTCCATCTGCCGAACACGGTGTTCTACAACGTTTTTTATTTTTTTTATTCCCACAGGCATCTCTTTATGCAATTTAATCCTTTACAATAGTTTATACACTATTAATCAAGCATGTTTGTGCTCCTTGCGGGTTGATATACATCTGAGGCATATGCAGAAGGGGATGCCCAGCAACGTTCTCTAGTGGGCACTGATAGGCTGAAAGGCCAGGCAGTTCTAGTGTTAAAGACCTGTACCCCATGAGACCTCCGTGCTCTAGGATTCCTCCTAATAAAGACGTGTACCATGAGACCTCTGTGCTCTAGGATTCCTCCTTTAATGACGTGTACCATGAGACCTCCGTGCTCTAGGATTCCTCCTAATAAAGACGTGTACCATGAGACCTCCGTGCTCTAGGATTCCTCCTTTAATGACGTGTACCATGAGACCTCTGTGCTCTAGGATTCCTACTTTAATGACGTGTACCATGAGACCTCCGTGCTCTAGGATTCCTCCTTTAATGACCTCTACCATGAGACCTCCGTGCACTAGGATTCCTCCTTTAATGACGTGTACCATGAGACCTCCGTGCTCTAGGATTCCTCCTTTAATGACATGTACCATGAGACCTCCGTGCTCTAGGATTCCTCCTAATAAAGACGTGTACCATGAGACCTCCGTGCTCTAGGATTCCTCCTTTAATGACGTGTACCATGAGACCTCCGTGCTCTAGGATTCCTCCTTTAATGACGTGTACCATGAGACCTCCGTGCTCTAGGATTCCTCCTTTAATGACGTGTACCATGAGACCTCCGTGCTCTAGGATTCCTCCTTTAATGACCTCTACCATGAGACCTCCGTGCTCTAGGATTCCTCCTTTAATGACCTCTACCATGAGACCTCCGTGCTCTAGGATTCCTCCTTTAATGACCTGTACCATGAGACCTCCGTGCTCTAGGATTCCTCCTTTAATGACGTGTACCATGAGACCTCCGTGCTCTAGGATTCCTCCTTTAATGACCTCTACCATGAGACCTCCGTGCTCTAGGATTCCTCCTAATAAAGACGTGTACCATGAGACCTCCGTGCTCTAGGATTCCTCCTTTAATGACCTCTACCATGAGACCTCCGTGCTCTAGGATTCCTCCTTTAATGACCTCTACCATGAGACCTCCGTGCTCTAGGATTCCTCCTTTAATGACGTGTACCATGAGACCTCCGTGCTCTAGGATTCCTCCTAATAAAGACGTGTACCATGAGACCTCCGTGCTCTAGGATTCCTCCTTTAATGACCTGTACCATGAGACCTCCGTGCTCTAGGATTCCTCCTTTAATGACCTCTACCATGAGACCTCCGTGCCCTAGGATTCCTCCTTTAATGACCTCTACCATGAGACCTCCGTGCTCTAGGATTCCTCCTTTAATGACCTGTACCATGAGACCTCCGTGCTCTAGGATTCCTCCTTTAATGACCTGTACCATGAGACCTCCGTGCTCTAGGATTCCTCCTTTAATGACCTGTACCATGAGACCTCCGTGCTCTAGGATTCCTCCTTTAATGACCTCTACCATGAGACCTCCGTGCTCTAGGATTCCTCCTAATAAAGACGTGTACCATGAGACCTCCGTGCTCTAGGATTCCTCCTTTAATGACCTCTACCATGAGACCTCCGTGCTCTAGGATTCCTCCTTTAATGACCTGTACCATGAGACCTCCGTGCTCTAGGATTCCTCCTTTAATGACCTGTACCATGAGACCTCCGTGCTCTAGGATTCCTCCTTTAATGACCTCTACCATGAGACCTCCGTGCTCTAGGATTCCTCCTTTAATGACGTGTCCCATGAGACCTCCGTGCTCTAGGATTCCTCCTAATAAAGACGTGTACTATGAGTACTGTGACTCGAAATGCATCTTTTCACATAAAATAAGCTTCTCTAAACATTAAAAGCATTTCTAAACATGTATTACCATTTATAATGTATGTTGTTCTAA
>NW_025756480.1:0-6497 GCF_021184085.1 Oncorhynchus gorbuscha
GATTAGGATCTACCTCTGTGTGCCTGGTGATTGAAAACGTGCACCTGGGAACCCGAAAATTAAAATATGGTCCTAAATGCACCTGCCGGTGTTCCTGACATGCATGCCCGCTATGGGAGCACCCTACTACGGCCCTCTAGCCGTGGGGGCCGGCCTGAGTGATTTATGGAAGGTTTATTTTTTTTTCACTACCCAGTGTTCCTGACATGCATGCCCGCTATAGGAGCACCCTACTACGGCCCTCTAGCCGTGGGCGCCCTCATACATCCGTGTACCTGGTGATTGAAAACGTGCACCTGGGAACCCGAAAATTAAAATACTCTCCTAAATGCACTTTTCGGTCATTCTCATATTAATGCCCACTCTGGCAACACCCTAGCACGGCCCTCTATCCGTGGGGGCCCTCCCTGAGTGCTTTATGGACACTTTGTGACATTTCGGTGGATGAGGATTAGGATCTACCTCTGTGTGCCTGGTGATTGAAAACGTGCACCTGGGAACCCGAAAATTAAAATATGGTCCTAAATGCACCTGCCGGTGTTCCTGACATGCATGCCCGCTATGGGAGCACCCTACTACGGCCCTCTAGCCGTGGGGGCCGGCCTGAGTGATTTATGGAAGGTTTAATTTTTTTCACTACCCAGTGTTCCTGACATGCATGCCCGCTATAGGAGCACCCTACTACGGCCCTCTAGCCGTGGGCGCCCTCATACATCCGTGTACCTGGTGATTGAAAACGTGCACCTGGGAACCCGAAAATTAAAATACTCTCCTAAATGCACTTTTCGGTCATTCTCATATTAATGCCCACTCTGGCAACACCCTAGCACGGCCCTCTATCCGTGGGGGCCCTCCCTGAGTGCTTTATGGACACTTTGTGACATTTCGGTGGATGAGGATTAGGATCTACCTCTGTGTGCCTGGTGATTGAAAACGTGCACCTGGGAACCCGAAAATTAAAATATGGTCCTAAATGCACCTGCCGGTGTTCCTGACATGCATGCCCGCTATGGGAGCACCCTACTACGGCCCTCTAGCCGTGGGGGCCGGCCTGAGTGATTTATGGAAGGTTTAATTTTTTTTCACTACCCAGTGTTCCTGACATGCATGCCCGCTATAGGAGCACCCTACTACGGCCCTCTAGCCGTGGGCGCCTCATACATCCGTGTACCTGGTGATTGAAAACGTGCACCTGGGAACCCGAAAATTAAAATACTCTCCTAAATGCACTTTTCGGTCATTCTCATATTAATGCCCACTCTGGCAACACCCTAGCACGGCCCTCTATCCGTGGGGGCCCTCCCTGAGTGCTTTATGGACACTTTTGTGACATTTCGGTGGATGAGGATTAGGATCTACCTCTGTGTGCCTGGTGACGTGCACCTGGGAACCCGAAAATTAAAATATGGTCCTAAATGCACCTGCCGGTGTTCCTGACATGCATGCCCGCTATGGGAGCACCCTACTACGGCCCTCTAGCCGTGGGGGCCGGCCTGAGTGATTTATGGAAGGTTTAATTTTTTTCACTACCCAGTGTTCCTGACATGCATGCCCGCTATAGGAGCACCCTACTACGGCCCTCTAGCCGTGGGCGCCCTCATACATCCGTGTACCTGGTGATTGAAAACGTGCACCTGGGAACCCGAAAATTAAAATACTCTCTAAATGCACTTTTCGGTCATTCTCATATTAATGCCCACTCTGGCAACACCCTAGCACGGCCCTCTATCCGTGGGGGCCCTCCCTGAGTGCTTTATGGACACTTTTGTGACATTTCGGTGGATGAGGATTAGGATCTACCTCTGTGTGCCTGGTGATTGAAAACGTGCACCTGGGAACCCGAAAATTAAAATATGGTCCTAAATGCACCTGCCGGTGTTCCTGACATGCATGCCCGCTATGGGAGCACCCTACTACGGCCCTCTAGCCGTGGGGCCGGCCTGAGTGATTTATGGAAGGTTTAATTTTTTTCACTACCCAGTGTTCCTGACATGCATGCCCGCTATAGGAGCACCCTACTACGGCCCTCTAGCCGTGGGCGCCCTCATACATCCGTGTACCTGGTGATTGAAAACGTGCACCTGGGAACCCGAAAATTAAAATACTCTCCTAAATGCACTTTTCGGTCATTCTCATATTAATGCCCACTCTGGCAACACCCTAGCACGGCCCTCTATCCGTGGGGCCCTCCCTGAGTGCTTTATGGACACTTTGTGACATTTCGGTGGATGAGGATTAGGATCTACCTCTGTGTGCCTGGTGATTGAAAACGTGCACCTGGGAACCCGAAAATTAAAATATGGTCCTAAATGCACCTGCCGGTGTTCCTGACATGCATGCCCGCTATGGGAGCACCCTACTACGGCCGGCCGGCCTGAGTGATTTATGGAAGGTTTAATTTTTTTCACTACCCAGTGTTCCTGACATGCATGCCCGCTATAGGAGCACCCTACTACGGCCCTCTAGCCGTGGGCGCCTCATACATCCGTGTACCTGGTGATTGAAAACGTGCACCTGGGAACCCGAAAATTAAAATACTCTCCTAAATGCACTTTTCGGTCATTCTCATATTAATGCCCACTCTGGCAACACCCTAGCACGGCCCTCTATCCGTGGGGCCCTCCCTGAGTGCTTTATGGACACTTTTGTGACATTTCGGTGGATGAGGATTAGGATCTACCTCTGTGTGCCTGGTGATTGAAAACGTGCACCTGGGAACCCGAAAATTAAAATATGGTCCTAAATGCACCTGCCGGTGTTCCTGACATGCATGCCCGCTATGGGAGCACCCTACCCAGTGTTCCTGACATGCATGCCCGCTATAGGAGCACCCTACTACGGCCCTCTAGCCGTGGGCGCCCTCATACATCCGTGTACCTGGTGATTGAAAACGTGCACCTGGGAACCCGAAAATTAAAATACTCTCCTAAATGCACTTTTCGGTCATTCTCATATTAATGCCCACTCTGGCAACACCCTAGCACGGCCCTCTATCCGTGGGGGCCCTCCCTGAGTGCTTTATGGACACTTTGTGACATTTCGGTGGATGAGGATTAGGATCTACCTCTGTGTGCCTGGTGATTGAAAACGTGCACCTGGGAACCCGAAAATTAAAATATGGTCCTAAATGCACCTGCCGGTGTTCCTGACATGCATGCCCGCTATGGGAGCACCCTACTACGGCCCTCTAGCCGTGGGGCCGGCCTGAGTGATTTATGGAAGGTTTAATTTTTTTCACTACCCAGTGTTCCTGACATGCATGCCCGCTATAGGAGCACCCTACTACGGCCCTCTAGCCGTGGGCGCCCTCATACATCCGTGTACCTGGTGATTGAAAACGTGCACCTGGGAACCCGAAAATTAAAATACTCTCCTAAATGCACTTTTCGGTCATTCTCATATTAATGCCCACTCTGGCAACACCCTAGCACGGCCCTCTATCCGTGGGGCCCTCCTGAGTGCTTTATGGACACTTTTGTGACATTTCGGTGGATGAGGATTAGGATCTACCTCTGTGTGCCTGGTGATTGAAAACGTGCACCTGGGAACCCGAAAATTAAAATATGGTCCTAAATGCACCTGCCGGTGTTCCTGACATGCATGCCCGCTATGGGAGCACCTACTACGGCCCTCTAGCCGTGGGGGCCGGCCTGAGTGATTTATGGAAGGTTTAATTTTTTTTTCACTACCCAGTGTTCCTGACATGCATGCCCGCTATAGGAGCACCCTACTACGGCCCTCTAGCCGTGGGCGCCTCATACATCCGTGTACCTGGTGATTGAAAACGTGCCTGGGAACCCGAAAATTAAAATACTCTCCTAAATGCACTTTTCGGTCATTCTCATATTAATGCCCACTCTGGCAACACCCTAGCACGGCCCTCTATCCGTGGGGGCCTCCCTGAGTGCTTTATGGACACTTTTGTGACATTTCGGTGGATGAGGATTAGGATCTACCTCTGTGTGCCTGGTGATTGAAAACGTGCACCTGGGAACCCGAAAATTAAAATATGGTCCTAAATGCACCTGCCGGTGTTCCTGACATGCATGCCCGCTATGGGAGCACCCTACTACGGCCCTCTAGCCGTGGGGGCCGGCCTGAGTGATTTATGGAAGGTTTAATTTTTTTTCACTACCCAGTGTTCCTGACATGCATGCCCGCTATAGGAGCACCCTACTACGGCCCTCTAGCCGTGGGCGCCTCATACATCCGTGTACCTGGTGATTGAAAACGTGCACCTGGGAACCCGAAAATTAAAATACTCTCCTAAATGCACTTTTCGGTCATTCTCATATTAATGCCCACTCTGGCAACACCCTAGCACGGCCCTCTATCCGTGGGGCCCTCCCTGAGTGCTTTATGGACACTTTGTGACATTTCGGTGGATGAGGATTAGGATCTACCTCTGTGTGCCTGGTGATTGAAAACGTGCACCTGGGAACCCGAAAATTAAAATATGGTCCTAAATGCACCTGCCGGTGTTCCTGACATGCATGCCCGCTATGGGAGCACCCTACTACGGCCCTCTAGCCGTGGGGCCGGCCTGAGTGATTTATGGAAGGTTTAATTTTTTTCACTACCCAGTGGGAAGCAGGACACGACATTTCGGGGTGGATGATGGATTAGGATCTACCTCTGTGTGCCTGGTGATTGAAAATCGCACCTGAAAACTGAAAATTAAAATATGGTCCTAAATGTCACCTGCCGGTGTTCTGACATGCATGCCCGCTATGGGAGCACCCTACTACGCCCTCAGCCGTGGGGGCCGGGGCCTGAGTGATGATTTATGGAAGGTTTAATTTTTTTCACTACCCAGTGTTCCTGACATGCATGCCCGCTATAGGAGCACCCTACTACGCCCTCTAGCCGGGCGCCTCATACATCCGTGTACCTGGTGATTGAAAACACCTGGGAACCCGAAAATTAAAATACTCTCCTAAATGCACTTTTCGGTCATTCTCATATTAATGCCCACTTGGCAACACCTCAGCACGGCCCTCTATCCGTGGGGGGCCTCCCCTGAGTGCTTTATGGACACTTTTGTGACATTTCAGGTGGATGAGGATTAGGATCTGGTGATTGAAAACGTGCACCTGGGAACCCGAAAATTAAAATACTCTCCTAAATGCACTTTTCGGTCATTCTCATATTAATGCCCACTCTGGCAACACCCTAGCACGGCCCTCTATCCGTGGGGGCCCTCCTGAGTGCTTTATGGACACTTTTGTGACATTTCGGTGGATGAGGATTAGGATCTACCTCTGTGTGCCTGGTGATTGAAAACTGATTTATGGAAGGTTTAATTTTTTTTCACTACCCAGTGTTCCTGACATGCATGCCCGCTATAGGAGCACCCTACTACGGCCCTCTAGCCGTGGGCGCCCTCATACATCCGTGTACCTGGTGATTGAAAACGTGCACCTGGGAACCCGAAAATTAAAATACTCTCCTAAATGCACTTTTCGGTCATTCTCATATTAATGCCCACTCTGGCAACACCCTAGCACGGCCCTCTATCCGTGGGGCCCTCCCTGAGTGCTTTATGGACACTTTTGTGACATTTCGGTGGATGAGGATTAGGATCTACCTCTGTGTGCCTGGTGATTGAAAACGTGCACCTGGCATGCATGCCCGCTATGGGAGCACCCTACTACGGCCCTCTAGCCGTGGGGGCCGGCCTGAGTGATTTATGGAAGGTTTAATTTTTTTTCACTACCCAGTGTTCCTGACATGCATGCCCGCTATAGGAGCACCCTACTACGGCCCTCTAGCCGTGGGCGCCCTCATACATCCGTGTACCTGGTGATTGAAAACGTGCACCTGGGAACCCGAAATTAAAATACTCTCCTAAATGCACTTTTCGGTCATTCTCATATTAATGCCCACTCTGGCAACACCCTAGCACGGCCCTCTATCCGTGGGGCCCTCCTGAGTGCTTTATGGACACTTTTGTGACATTTCGGTGGATGAGGATTAGGATCTACCTCTGTGTGCCTGGTGATTGAAAACGTGCACCTGGGAACCCGAAAATTAAAATATGGTCCTAAATGCACCTGCCGGTGTTCCTGACATGCATGCCCGCTATGGGAGCACCCTACTACGGCCCTCTAGCCGTGGGGGCCGGCCTGAGTGATTTATGGAAGGTTTAATTTTTTTCACTACCCAGTGTTCCTGACATGCATGCCCGCTATAGGAGCACCCTACTACGGCCCTCTAGCCGTGGGCGCCCTCATACATCCGTGTACCTGGTGATTGAAAACGTGCACCTGGGAACCCGAAAATTAAAATACTCTCCTAAATGCACTTTTCGGTCATTCTCATATTAATGCCCACTCTGGCAACACCCTAGCACGGCCCTCTATCCGTGGGGCCCTCCTGAGTGCTTTATGGACACTTTTGTGACATTTCGGTGGATGAGGATTAGGATCTACCTCTGTGTGCCTGGACCCAGTGTTCCTGACATGCATGCCCGCTATAGGAGCACCCTACTACGGCCC
>NW_025756481.1:0-6496 GCF_021184085.1 Oncorhynchus gorbuscha
AAGTAATGAGTAAAGGGTTTGAATACATATGTAAATGTGATATTTATATTTTTATATTTGTAATTAATTTGCAAAATATTCTAAAAACCTGTTTTTGCCTTGTCATTATTTTTTTATGTTTTATTTACCTAGGCAAGTCAGTTAAGAACACATTCTTATTTACAATGACAGCCTAGGAACAGTTGGCAAACTGCCTTGTTCAGGGGCAGAACGACAGAGTTGTCAGCTCTGGGATTCAATCAGCAACCTTCGGTTACTGGCCCAACACTCTAACCACTAGGCTACCTGCAACCCCAATATTATGTGGTATTGTGTGTGTTAGATTGATGAGGGAAAAAAACATTTAATAAATGTTAGAATAAGTATGTAACGTAATTTATTTATTTTTAAGTCAAGGGTCTGAATACTTTCCGAATACACTGTATATGTCACTCGTTTTACTTTGTAAAACAATATTTGAAGTTCATCAAATATTTTGTTAGGCTAGAGCAGACAGATTAGAGACTTCTCTTTTCAGCAGGAGCCATTTGGTTTCCAACCTGTGTTTTCCTGCAAATGTATTTGAAATATTGCGAGAAAGGCCTGTTTTGTCTGCATGCTGTTACTGACAGATTTACTGCATGTTCCTGACTCTATTGTTGGGCTACACACAATCCACAGCTAGTCTATTTTTTAAAAGAGCTTTATTGTCCTCTGTGGCTAAATGACGGGCATTTCATGGTGTAGTAGGCTATTCTGAATTATTTCATTATTTCCATTGAACAGACAGCAGTTATTCTATAACTTTGGCAAATGTATTTCAATTTATCAGGGGCAGTGGTGGAAAAAGCCCCAATTGTCATACTTGAGTAAAAGTAAAGATACCTTAATAGAAGTAAAAAAAAAAAGTGAAAGTCACCCAGTAAATGCTACTTGAGTGAAAGTCTAAAAGTATTTGGTTTTTAAATATACTTAAGTATCAAGAAGTAAATGTAATTGCAAAAATGTGTACATTATTTTCTTTAGGAATGCAGTGAAGTTAAAAGTAAAAGTTGTCAAAAATATACATAGTAAAGTAAAGTACTGATACTCCAAAAACGACTTAACTTCTTATGGCTGGGGGGCAGTATTGAGTAGCTTGGATGAATAAGGTGCCCAGAGTAAACTGCCTGCTACTCAGGCCCAGAAGCTAAGATATGCATATTATTAGTTGGATAGAAAACACTCTGGCGCTCCGTGAGAGTGACCTGTGTTCCATTGCATTTCTGAAGACAAAGGAATTGTCCGGTTGGAATATTATTGAAGATTTATGTTAAAAACATCCTAAAGATTAATTCTATACATCTTTTGACATGTTTCTACGAACTGTAATGGAACTTTTTGAGTTTTCGTCTGGACCTAGTGCTCGTGCATAATGAATTTGGATTTGTGAACTAAACGCACGAACACAAAGGAGGTATTTGGACATAGTGTCACGACTTCTGCCGAAGTCGTTGCCTCTCACCGGTCTTCTAGCCATCATTGATCCTTTTTTTTCCATTTTTCCATTGGTTTTGTCCTGTCTTCCCACACACCTGTTTTCTATCCCATTCATTAACTGTTGTGTATTTAACCCTCTGTTTCCCCTCATGTCTTTGTCAGAGATTGTTTTATTGTCAGTGTAGTGTGATTGTTGTATTAGGTGAGCGTCGGGTCCTCGTACCCATGTTTGTTTGTTTATGTACGTTTAGTGTTATGGAGCACACTCTGTGGACTTTATTAAAAGACTCCATTTTACACTCAATTTGACTCTCCTGCGCCTGACTTCCCTGCCAACTACTACACCTATGCATGACAGAATCTCTGACCGATATATGAAGTCAGCAAGAGAGGACACTATGCCCATGGAGCTGGAGGAACGCGTTCAGGAGCAAGCGAGGGAGCTTGACGTTATCAGCTCCGTCATGGATCAAATTGTCATGAAAATGGATCGCTGGGAGAGACGGGGAGTTTCTCCAGCGCCACCACCACCACAACCAGCATCTCCCGTGAACGTTTTTTCCTCTCCGGAATCGAGGATCCATTTATCCCTACCTACGGGATACAACGGAGATACTGCCGGCTGCCAGGGTTTCCTCCTTAAACTGAACTTGTATCTAGCCACGGTCTCCCCAGTACCATCTGACCCTGAGAAGAGTTACGCCCTCGTCTCATGCCTCACCGGGAAAGCCCTGGAATGGGCCAGCGCTGTGTGTAGTAGGGAGGATGCAGCACTGGACCATTTTGAGGAGTTCACCGCCAATTCCGGATAGTATTCGATCACCCACCTGAAGGCAAAGCAGCGGGTGAGCTTCTCTATCATCTGAGGCATGAGACGAGGAGTGCACAGGATTTTGCTTTGGAGTTTAGGACCTTGGCTGCCGGCGCTGGATGCAGCGACAGGGCCCTGATCGACCATTACCGTTGTAGTCTACACGAGGACGTCCGTCGGGAGCTGGCCTGTAGAGACACCACCCTCACCTTCGACCAGCTGGTGGACATGTCCATCAAGCTGGACAACATGCTGGCTACTCGTGGACGTCTAGATCGGGGTCTGGTTGTTCCATCCTCCCGCACCCTCTCTCCCGAACCTATGGAATTGGGAGGGATGGTGGGGAGACCGGAGGGGGTTCCTTGCTCGAGCACCATTCAAGGTCGCAGAGAGCACACTGCTGGTCGGTGCCGGGTTGGTTCCTCTGGGAATAGAGAGGGCAGGCAGGGCATTCTGGCATCACCCCAGGTGAGTAGGCACCATTCTCATCCAGAGCACTCTGCTGCACTAATGTTTGTCACTGTCTCTTTTCCTGATTTTTCACTGCATTCCCAGTATAAGGCGCTAGTAGATTCAGGTGCGGCTGGGAATTTCATTAATAAAGGTCTAGCTCATAGTTTAGGGATCCCTATTGTTCCTGTGGATATGCCTTTCCCTATTCATGCCTTAGATAGTCGACCATTAGGGTCAGGGTTTATCAGGGAGGTTACCGCACCTTTGTGTATGATAACGCAGGAGGGTCACAAGGAGAAGATTAGTCTTTTCCTTATTGATTCTCCTGCATATTCTGTGGTGCTAGGCCTACCCTGGTTAGTTTGTCATAACCCCACTGTTTCTTGGCCACAGAGGGCTCTCACTGGGTGGTCGCGAGAATGCTCAGGTAGGTGTTTAGGGGTTTCCGTTGGTGCTACTACGGTGGAAAGTCCAGACCAGGTCTCCACCGTGCGCATTCCCCCCGAATATGCCGATTTGGCTCTCGCCTTCTGTAAAAAGAAGGCGACTCAATTACCACCCCATCGACGGGGGGATTGTGCGATAGATCTCCTGGTAGACACTGCATATCCCAAGAGTCACGTGTATCCCCTGTCGCAAGTGGAGACGGAGGCTATGGAGACATATGTCTCTGAACCCCTGCATCAGGGGTTCATTCAGCCATCCATTTCACCCGTCTCTTCGAGTTTCTTTTTTGTGAAAAAAAGGATGGCGGTTTACGCCCGTGCGTTGATTATCGAGGTCTTAATAAAATCACAGTGAAATATAGTTACCCGCTACCTCTGATCAATACGATTATTGAGTTAATGCACGGGGCATGTTTTTTCACAAAATTGGATCTCAGGAGTGCGTACAATCTGGTGCGTATTAAGAAGGGTGATGAGTGGAAGACGGCATTTAGCACCACCTCAGGTCATTATGAGTACCTGGTCATGCCATATGGGTTGATGAATGCTCCATCAGTTTTCCAATCATTTGTAGATGAGATCTTCAGGGACCTGCACGGGCAGGGTGTAGTGGTGTATATCGATGATATTCTGATATACTCTGCTACACGCGCCGAGCATGTGTCCCTGGTGCGCAGGGTGCTTGGTCGCCTGTTGGAGCATGATGTATATGTCAAGTCTGAGAAATGCTTGTTTTTCCAACAATCCATCTCCTTCCTAGGGCATTGGATTTCCACTTCAGGAGTGGAGAAGGAGAGCGACCGCATTACAGCCGTGCGTAATTGGCCGACTCTAACCAAGGTAAAAGAGTTGCAGCGCTTTTTTGGGTTTTCCAATTACTACAGGAGGTTTATCCGGGGTTTTGGTCAGGTGGCAGCTCCCATTACCTCACTGCAAAAGGGGGGCCCGGTGCGCCTGCAGTGGTCAGCTGAGGCGAACAGGGCTTTTGAGCACCTGAAGACTCTGTTTACCTCGGTGCCTGTGCTGGCTCATCCGGATCCCTCTTTGCCATTCATAGTGGAGGTGGACGCATCCGAAGCTGGGATATGAGCAGTGCTCTCTCAGCGTTCGGGTGCGCCACTGAAGTTTCACCCCTGTGCTTTCTTTTCAAAGAAGCTCAGCCCGGCGGAGCGAAACTGATGTGGTGAACCGAGAGCTGTTAGCTGTCGTAGAAGCTTTGAAGGTGTGGAGGCATTGGCTTGAGGGGGCTAAACACCCTTTTCTCATCTGGACTGACCACCGCAATCTGGAGTATATCCGGCGGGCGAAGAAATTGAATCCTCGCCATGCAAGGTGGGCCATGTTTTTCACTCGTTTTGTGTTTACTCTTTCTTACAGACCAGGCTCCCAGAACGTTAAGGCAGACTCATTGTCTTGGCTGTATGACACAGAGGAGCGGTCCATGGATCCCACTCCCATACTCCCAGCTTCGTGTCTGGTGGCGCCTGTAGTGTGGGAGCTGGACGTGGACATTGAGCGGGCGTCACGTGCAGAGCCTTCTCCCCCTGAGTGTCCAGCTGGTCGTCTGTACGTTCCGTCTGCTGTCCGCGACCGATTGATATATTGGGCTCACACGTCACCGTCCTCTGGTCATCCTGGGATAGGTCGGACGATGCGCTGTCTTGACGGGAGATACTGGTGGCACACTTTAGCTAAGGAAGTGAGGATTTATGTTTCTTCCTTCTCGGTGTGCGCCCAGTGCAAGGCTCCTAGACACCTGCCCAGAGGTAAGCTACAACCTCTACCCGTTCCTCAATGGCCGTGGTCGCACCTGTCGGTGGATTTTTTGACTGATCTTCCACCTTCACAGGGTTACACCACGATCCTGGTCGTTGTGGATCGGTTTTCCAGCTGGTCGTCTGTACGTTCCGTCTGCTGTCCGCGACCGATTGATATATTGGGCTCACACGTCACCGTCCTCTGGTCATCCTGGGATAGGTCGGACGATGCGCTGTCTTGACGGGAGATACTGGTGGCACACTTTAGCTAAGGAAGTGAGGATTTATGTTTCTTCCTTCTCGGTGTGCGCCCAGTGCAAGGCTCCTAGACACCTGCCCAGAGGTAAGCTACAACCTCTACCCGTTCCTCAATGGCCGTGGTCGCACCTGTCGGTGGATTTTTTGACTGATCTTCCACCTTCACAGGGTTACACCACGATCCTGGTCGTTGTGGATCGGTTTTCAAAGTCCTGTCGTCTCCTCCCTTTGCCCGGTCTCCCTACGGCCTTACAAACTGCAGAGGCCCTGTTTACACACGTTTTCCGGCACTATGGGGTGCCTGAGGATATGGTGTCTGATCGGGGTCCCCAGTTCACATCAAGGGTCTGGAAGGCGTTCATGGAGCGTCTGGGGATCTCGGTTAGTCTTACTTCAGGTTTTCACCTGAGAGTAATGGGCAGGTGGAGAGAGTTAACCAGGATGTGGGTAGGTTTCTGCGGTCTTATTGCCAGGATCGGCCGGGGGGGTGGGCGAAGTTCGTGCCCTGGGCAGAGATGGCTCAGAACTCGCTACGTCACTCCTCCACTAACCTTACTCCCTTTCAATGTGTATTAGGGTATCAGCCGGTTCTGGCTCCTTGGCATCAGAGCCAGACCGAGGCCCCTGCGGTGGACAATTGGTTTC
The DNA here is from genome assembly GCF_021184085.1 of Oncorhynchus gorbuscha. Taxonomy (NCBI): domain Eukaryota; kingdom Metazoa; phylum Chordata; class Actinopteri; order Salmoniformes; family Salmonidae; genus Oncorhynchus; species Oncorhynchus gorbuscha. The sequence continues at coordinate 5,829 of NW_025756481.1, forward strand.
AGCACGCTGAGGAGACCTGGGAGGCAGCCCACGTCCACCTTCAGCATGCCATAAGGCGCCAGAAAATTGGTGCAGACCGTCGCTGCAGTGAGGCCCCAGTGTTCGCACCAGGGGACAGGGTCTGCTCTCGACCCCGAAACCTGCCCCTTTGCCTGCTCTACCGGAAGCTGGGTCCGCGGTTTGGGGGCCGTTTAAAGTCCAGAGGAGAGTGAACGAGGTATGTTATAGGTTACAACTACCCACTCATTACCGTGTAACCCCCTCGTTCCATGTCTCTCCTCAGGCCGATGGTGGCTGGGGCCCGCTCCAGGAGGCTGAAGTGCGCATGTTCCTCCGCCTCCTCTAGACATCGAGGGGTTCCGGCGTACTCTGTTCGATCCATTTTGGATTCGGTGACGTCGGGCGAGGGGCCTTCCAGTACCTCGTGGACGAGGGTACGGGCCGGAGGAGAGATGCTGGGTTCCGGTGGAGGACGTGTTAGATCCTTCCATGTTATCAGAATTCCACAGTCTCCATCCGGATCGCCCTGCACCTCGCCCTACGGGCTCGTCCCCGAAGCCGGTGTCCGACGCGCTCAGGGGGGAATACTGTATCCCGACTTCTGCTGAAGTCGTTGCCTCTCCTTGTTCGGGCGGCGCTCGGCGTTCGACGTCACCGGTCTTCTAGCC
>NW_025756482.1:0-6495 GCF_021184085.1 Oncorhynchus gorbuscha
TGGCCAGGTGGACTGGGGACAGCAAGGAGTCATCATGATTTCTCCTGCATATGAACGTAACGAGTCACAGCTTCTCTGGGCACATTTCATTTATCAGGATGATTACAATAGGATAGATCAAAGAAAATGCCAATAGACAATAAGAGGGGGGAAAAAAAACAAGTGAAAATACACAGTCATGCATGTAATTTCATCTGCTTCATGTGATTGTGTGTTAGCTTTCGCTAGCAAAGGGAGAAGTAGCCTAGCTAGCCTCGATAGCTATCCTATGGACTCGCTAATCATCTGGTTGTTGCCTATTTATAAAAATCATTATTTCTTATTTCTTGTCTCTCGTCAGCATTTTACCTCTGCTAGCCTAGCTACACGTCAATGATTTATTTAGAATAGTAACTACCGACCAACCTGTTCGGCTAGCAACTTCAGAAATAACAACTGGCTTTTGCCCAAACTATATAATCTGGAGGAAGGATGAAATAAAAACAAATTTACTCAGTAAAATAACATTAATGAAAACCTGTTGTTAATCTTTTTTTAATATGTTGGCAGCCATTTTACAAAAGCAGTAAAACCCGGATTTATCGTGACAGACACCCTCCTTAGTTTCGCCTCGGGCCGAAGAACAGCCCTTAAATCGGGAGTTATTCATACGATAGTTCCCGGGTTCTCATGCCTTATTGATTAAACATTCGTCTGTCTTCTCAACTTGGGCTTTTGATGAATGTGTCTCAGTGGCAGCCAGGGATACATAGGGAGGGCAGAGAGGCTTCCATGGCTTGGCCTGGAGGAGCAGTTCAGTCTTCCCTGGTACAACAGCTGCCACTCTCGTTTGGTGACCAGACCTAGTTCGGTGCTGCTGGGTACTGTAGTCAGACCTGTCTAGCCTGGTGCTGATGGGTACTGTAGTCAGACCTGTCTAGCCTGGTGCTGCTGGGTACTGTAGTCAGACCTGTCTAGCCTGGTGCTGATGGGTACTGTAGTCAGACCTGTCTAGCCTGGTGCTGCTGGGTAATGTAGTCAGACCTGTCTAGCCTGGTGCTGATGGGTACTGTAGTCAGACCTGTCTAGCCTGGTGCTGATGGGTACTGTAGTCAGACCTGTCTAGCCTGGTGCTGCTGGGTACTGTAGTCAGACCTGTCTAGCCTGGTGCTGATGGGTACTGTAGTCAGACCTGTCTAGCCTGGTGCTGATGGGTACTGTAGTCAGACCTGTCTAGCCTGGTGCTGATGGGTACTGTAGTCAGACCTGTCTAGCCTGGTGCTGATGGGTACTGTAGTCAGACCTGTCTAGCCTGGTGCTGATGGGTACTGTAGTCAGACCTGTCTAGCCTGGTGCTGATGGGTACTGTAGTCAGACCTGTCTAGCCTGGTGCTGATGGGTACTGTAGTCAGACTTGTCATACTGGCTCTGCCTTGGCTGGGACAGAGACCTAGCCTGGTAATATAGCCAGTCCCTATGGACAGAGACCTAGCCTGGTAATATAGACAGTCCCTATGGACAGAGACCTAGCCTGGTAATATAGCCAGTCCCTGTGGACAGAGACCTAGCCTGGTAATATAGACAGTCCCTGTAGACAGAGACCTAGCCTGGTAATATAGCCAGTCCCTGTGGACAGAGACCTAGCCTGGTAATATAGACAGTCCCTGTGGACAGAGACCTAGCCTGGTAATATAGACAGTCCCTGTAGACAGAGACCTAGCCTGGTAATATAGCCAGTCCCTGTGGACAGAGACCTAGCCTGGTGATATAGACAGTCCCTGTGGACAGAGACCTAGCCTGGTAATATAGACAGTCCCTGTGGACAGAGACCTAGCCTGGTAATATAGCCTGTCACTATGGACAGAGACCTAGTCTGGTAATATAGTCAGTCCCTGTGGACAGAGACCTAGCCTGGTAATATAGCCAGTCCCTGTGGACAGAGACCTAGCCTGGTAATATAGACAATCCCTGTGGACAGAGACCTAGCCTGGTAATATAGCCAGTCCTTGTGGACAGAGACCTAGCCTGGTAATATAGCCAGTCCCTGTGGACAGAGACCTAGCCTGGTAATATAGCCAGTCCCTATGGACAGAGACCTAGCCTGGTAATATAGCCAGTCACTATGGACAGAGACCTAGCCTGGTAATATAGCCAGTCCCTGTGGACAGAGACCTAGCCTGGTAATATAGCCAGTCCCTGTGGACAGAGACCTAGCCTGGTAATATAGACAATCCCTGTGGACAGAGACCTAGCCTGGTAATATAGCCAGTCCCTGTGGACAGAGACCTAGCCTGGTAATATAGCCAGTCCCTATGGACAGAGACCTAGCCTGGTAATATAGCCAGTCACTATGGACAGAGACCTAGCCTGGTAATATAGCCAGTCCCTGTGGACAGAGACCTAGCCTGGTAATATAGACAATCCCTGTGGACAGAGACCTAGCCTGGTAATATAGCCAGTCCTTGTGGACAGAGACCTAGCCTGGTAATATAGCCAGTCCCAGTAGAACACCATGCTTGAGGCCTCCGTACAAACCATCCAGTCCCTGCAGGGTGAAGCCATGGCCGTCTATGCCAGCCGCCTAGGGCAACTCAACCACTTGAGATGTATAAACCAGCCCTATGACCTTGTCCTTGTCACTAATACCCCAAACCGCCTCCTCCCATCCAGTCCAATCAGTGACAGCTGTACTGCTATGTTTCCCACGGTAACCCCTGGCCATTCCGTGTGAGCTGGGCTGGTGCCACACAATATCGCTCCAAAATAAAATGCATTTATTAATTAAATACATTAGCTGGGTTTGTGTGCCAGCAGAGCAGGGGCAGTGCATGGGGTAATCAGGCCCTGGAGTGGTCCCCTTTCCTCCTCCACTAATCACTGCCTGTGTGTGTGTGTGTGTGTGTGTGTGTGTGTGTGTGTGTGTGTGTGTGTGTGTGTGTGTGTGTGTGTGTGTGTGTGTGTGTGTGTGTGTGTGTGTGTGTGTGTGTGTGTGTGTGTGTGTGTGTGTGTCTCCCTGTCCCCCCGCCTGCATGCCCCTGGCTACTGTTATGTTTAATTAAGATTTGAATTAATTGGGTTACGGGGTTATTACTGTACTGTATGGGGGTTATTACTGTACTGTATGGGGTTATTTTATTTATTTATTGTATTTATTTTAACTTTATTTAACCAGGCAAGTCAGTTAAGAACAAATTCTTATTTTCATTGACGGCCTGGGAACAGTGGGTTAACTGCCTGTTCAGGGCAGAACGACAGATTTGTACCTTGTCAGCTCGGAGATTTGAACTTGCAACCTTTTGGTTACTAGTCCAAAAGGGTAGGGTAGCCTATTGGCCAGTGGAGACTAGAGAGTAGCCTGTTGGCTAATGGAGACTAGAGAGCAGCCTGTTGGCCAGTGGAGACTAGAGAGTAGCCTGTTGGCCAGTGGAGACTAGAGAGTAGCCTGTTGGCCAGTGGAGACTAGAGAGTAGCCTGTTGGCTAATGGAGACTAGAGAGTAGCCTGTTGGCCAGTTGGCCAGTGGAGACTAGAGAGTAGCCTGTTGGCCAGTGGAGACTAGAGAGTAGCCTGTTGGCTAGTGGAGACTAGAGAGTATCCTGTTGGCTAGTGGAGACTAGAGGGTAGCCTATTGGCCAGTGGAGACTAGAGATTAGCCTGTTGGCCAGTGGAGACTAGAGAGTAGCCTGTTGGCTAATGGAGACTAGAGAGCTGCCTGTTGGCCAGTGGAGACTAGAGAGTAGCCTGTTGGCCAGTGGAGACTAGAGAGTAGCCTGTTGGCCAGTGGAGACTAGAGAGTAGCCTGTTGGCTAGTGGAGACTAGAGGGTAGCCTATTGGCCAGTGGAGACTAGAGAGTAGCCTGTTGGCTAGTGGAGATTAGAGGGTAGCCTGTTGGCCAGTGGAGACTAGAGAGTAGCCTGTTGGCCAGTGGAGACTAGAGGGTTGGTTTGTTTTTAAAAGCTTTGCGACAATGTTGCTTTTACTCCATGCAAATAATGACAGGAGCAGACCCAAAAGATTACAACCACGACCTATCGCTGGTAAAACCTCCGATCAACTTAAAAACACTTTACAACTAAGCACGCTGAAAATAAACAAGACTTCGGCAGATTTGCACATACTGTCCAACTGCCATGCCAACTGAGAGCTCCACGTGCCACACAGAGAGCAGCAAGAGCTCTTAATCTCCTCCTTCCTGACTGCTGATGCGCTCTTAAAGTGGCAGCGCGCTCTTAAAGTGTCCGCGCGCTCTTAAAGTGGCAGGGCGCTCTTAAAGTGGCAGCGCGCTCTTAAAGTGGCAGCGCGCTCTTAAAGTGGCAGCGCGCTCTTAAAGTGGCAGTGCGGTTCTTAAAGTGGCAGCGCGCTCTTAAAGTGGCAGCGTGCTCTTAAAGTGACCGCCCGCTCTTAAAGTGGCAGGGCGCTCTTAACTTCTTGCGTGGAGCCATGCCAGATCCGGTAGCGTAATCATAGCCTCAAGCTCAATACCATAACGCAACATTAACTATTCATGAAAATCGCAAATGAAATGAAATTAATAAGCTAGCTCTCAAGCTTAGCCTTTTGTTAACAACACTGTCATCTCAGATTTTCAAAAATATGCTTCTCTACCATAGCAAACTAGCATTTAGCATTTAGTGTTAGCATTAGCATTTAGCATTAGCATTAGCAGGCCACATTTTCACAAAAAACATCAAAAACATTCAATAAATCATTTACCTTTGAAGAACTTCGGATGTTTTCAATGAGGAGACTCTCAGTTAGATAGCAAATGTTCAGTTTTTCCTGAAAGATTTTTTGTGCAGGAGAAATCGGTCCGTTTGGTGCGTCACGTATGGCTACCAAAAAAAAAACGAAAATTCAGTTATCCAAACGCCGAACTTTTTTCCAAATTAACTCCATAATATCGACTGAAACATGACAAACGTTGTTTAGAACCAATCCTCAAGGTGTTTTTCACATATCTCTTCAATGACGTATCGTTCCTGGATGTATGAGTCTCCTTCTGTAACGTAAGGTACAATGGTTGCCACTGGGAATTACGCACCGATTTAAACAAAGGACACCGGACGGCCCCCTGGCAAATGTAGTCTCTTATGGCCAATCTTCCAATGATATGCCTACAAATACGCCACAATGCTGCAGACATCTTGGATGAATGGCAGAGCGCATAAGCTCGTTCACAGCATATTCACAGCCATATAAGGAGACGTTAGTAAACACAGCATCAAAAATCCTGTTCATTTCCTGTTTGAAGTTTTATCTTGGTTTCACCTGTAGCATTAGTTCTGGGGCATTCACAGATAATGTCTTTGCAGTTTTGGAGACGTCAGAGTTTTGTCTTTCCAAGGCTGTCAATTCCATGCATAGTCGAGCATCTTTTCGTGACAAAATATTGCGCTTAAAACGGGCACGTCTTTTTATCCAATAATGACATAGCGCCCCCATAGGTTGAAGAGGTTAAAGTGGCCGCGCGCTCTTAAAGTGTCAGCGCGCTCTTAAAGTGGCAGGGCGCTCTTAAAGTGGCAGGGCGCTCTTAAAGTGGCAGGGCGCTCTTAAAGTGGCAGGGCGCTCTTAAAGTGGCAGGGCGCTCTTAAAGTGGCAGCGCGCTCTTAAAGTGGCAGGGCGCTCTTAAAGTGGCAGGGCGCTCTTAAAGTGGCCGCGCGCTCTTAAAGTGGCAGGGCGCTCTTAAAGTGGCAGGGCGCTCTTAAAGTGGCAGGGCGCTCTTAAAGTGGCAGCGCACGCTGAATCCGTGCAGGATTTCGCCACACACACTGAACATTGTTTCAATCTGGTTTAGCCAGGCTAGATGATAAAGACCCACCTTTCCGACCAGTGCCGGTATGTTCATAGAGTTGGTAGCAAAGCCCATGCCGAAGATCGTGGAGGACTCTACCCCCAGGAAGGTGGCTACAAGCTGCTCCAACTCCTCATGGATAGCCAGGTTACCTGGACAGAGAAATGAGAAAGAGAAACAAAAAGAAAATTCATATCCATTTCCTGTCACTGTTTGCTGCTATTTCAAGTGATCAATCTGATTGCTCTTACAGTCAGTCCGAAACTAAGAAAAAAGGGTTCTACCTGGAACCCAAAAGGGTTCTACCTGAAACACCAAAAGGTTCTACCTGAAACCCAAATGGGTTTTTCAGATGACCCCGTAAGAGAACCCTTTTGGGTTCCAGGTAGAACCTTTTGGGGTTTCAGGTAGAACCTTTTGGGGTTTCAGGTAGAACCTTTTGGGGTTTCAGGTAGAACCCTTTTGGGTTCCAGGTAAAACCCTGGAAACAAAAAAGATTATTCAAAGGGTTTTGATAAGGGGACAGCCAAAGAATCCCTTTAAAGCTTCTAAATAATATATATATTCCCCCTACGAGTGTAATTCCCTCCTTACCCCTTCCCCTTGGTCCATGTCCCTAATGTCAGAAGGTCCTGGACAGATGGAAGCACTGTAGTGGTGGAGCTTCTAACATATTGTTTCTAACATCTAAGCGTTTTGGGGAGAAGAGGTCGGAGAGGGGACCG